>NC_056741.1:1997244155-1997314155 GCF_019279795.1 Protopterus annectens | reverse complement strand
TGGTCTATAGAATTTGTCGACTTTGTTGCGTCGACCATACAACATACTTAATATGTATGAGTCAATGTTATTTGTCATGGAAATCACCATTCACATAAGTGATTTTCGTGCTTTTCATAGTAAACCGATTTGTACAATAGTGTTCTACAGTAATCACACGTGCTATGGAACTTATTGGGCTAATAACTGGCCAAAGGTACTGATAAGGGAAATTACATCAGCAGGACCTTTAAAGTGGGGCACTGGAAAGTTTTGTGGGTGGAAATGGCCTAAAACTGTTTCACCTACAAACACACACTGATAAAGCATGTAACCAAGGTCCAAATACACACCAAGAAATGCCAGACAGTGGTACTGATGGTCAATAAAGACTTGAAAGCAAATAGCTTAGCGTATAAAAACTTTATTCCATGCTTTCGTCTCAGCAGGACTTCTTCAGACCAAACAATAAAAGCCAAATCAAAGCAACCACAATAATATACCTAGTTCAAAACTGTATGATCCAATATAAACTCCAAAGCAATTAATCAATTAAAACCACACTTAAATTTTAAAGCAGCCTGCACTGCAAGGCAGAACTGCCAGGAACCACAGAAAAATGCATTTTTCCATGCCAATGGCCATATATTTGGCCATTGACATGTCTAAAGAGTATAATACATGCTGGCATGCCTTCGTTTTGTTATTTGCAGAAATGTATTCAGCCGAAACTTGGTTGGCTCAATGGTGAAAAAATGGTGGAACTGGATTTTAGGCTTTGGTGTAAATCTAACATTAATAACACAGGTAATTTGAATTCCCAGGAACATACATTGCTTCTCCAATTAGTGAAAAACAAACATTTAATGGTTATGAAACCTGATAGGGGTAGTGGTCATGAACAGGGATAATTACCTGTATAAAATGATGAGCCATGTTACTAATTGTGATCTGTATGAGGAGACATCACTGGGGTATGTCAATTTGGCATATCACAGAATTGATTTTTTTTCTGCAGGATATGGTGGATGAAGGTGTGATTACACCTGAAATACACAGGTTTCTACAAGTATTACATCCAGTAGTGCAGTGCATATTTGGTATCCCTAAGATTCATAAGAGTACCATTAATCCACCAAGGTGACCAATTGTTAATGCTATGAGGTCCAAAACCCACCCCCTTGGGGTTTATGTTGATTCTTTGTTAAAACAGTGTTTAGAACCTTTCAAACACATTTTCAAAGATTCCTGGGACTTTCTGGGCAAAATGAAAAATGTTGAATTTTCAAGGAACTTTGTTTTTCTAACTGTGGATGTGATTGAATTCTATAACACTATACCACATGAACAAGGCTTGGAATGGTTCCAGGGCTTCTTATTTGAGAGCACTGAGTCTAACAATGATATTGTAAATGTTTTGGTGCTATGTATGGAAATGGTCTTAAAATACAATTTTTTTTGAGAAGCAATATTATAGGTAGAGAAAAGGGGTAGCAATGGGGGTGTCTTGTGCCCCCATATTTGCTAACATAGTTCTTCTGCAATAGGGAAGGTATCTGCTTTTAAGACAATTTGAGGTTAAACCTTTGGAAATTATATCTCAGTTTTTTTATGATATTTTGATCACCTGGAATAGTGAGGAGATTCAGGGCTTTATGGAATTTATTAATTCCTCTACATCTTTTTTGAAGTTTACTCATACCATTCAATTGGAAAGCATTAATTATTTAGATGTGTCCATTTATAAAGACCATCAAAATGAAAAATGGGCTAGTACAATCTACAGAAAACCCACACATAGCAACAATTTATTACATTTTGAAAGTAACCACCCTTTCCATCATAAAATGGGAATAATAAAAGGTCAATATATTAGAGTGGCCAGAATGGTTACTTCTCATAATAACTTTATGGTTTAATGTAAAACATTGTGGCATATGTTACTTCAGAGAGGATACCCTGAGGGTGCAGTAGCTAAGATTCATGATAGTATCATGGAGAGAAGAATGAAGGGAGATATAGTGCCCTTGACACGTTCTACTTCCACATTGGCCACAGGAGCATTTTCTATGAGACATACTGATGGACTCAATATGCAAAAAGCTTTTGTTACAGAGTTTTGCAATGAAGCATCCCAGATTAGGGGAATAATGACCAAAAACTGGCATATGTTTCCCTGTTTATAGAAATTGGGGTGGAAATTAGAATGTAGCCCATTTGTGGTTTTTAGAAGAGGCAGGACCATCAAAAATGACCTAGAACATGCATTTGTGCATTGTGAATATGGACATAGTGATAAAAGGGTTGGCACCTATAAATGTGGCTTTTGCAATTATTGCAATGACATCTTGGAAGGGGATACCCTGGTTTTGGACCAGATGACAATTAGATCTAGGAATTTTTATAATTGTAGTAGGTTTGAGGTGGTTTATGCTGCCGTCTGTCAATTTTGTAGGAGATATTATGTTGATAAAACAGAGAAAAATTAAATAACGTATATATGAACATAAAGCAGATATAAGAAAGCAGGATAGCAGAAATGTCATGGCTAAACATATTATTGAGTATCCCAGTCATAGATTTTGTTTTTTTTTTATTCTGGAACAAGTGTTACAAGACCTTGGAGGGGCCATGGGAGGATAAGTTGAAAGAAAGGGAACTGCTTTGGTAGTTCAGATTAAATGCAACCAACCCTCCAGGTCTTAATGAAGGGGTGTCAATAGCTAGTGTCTTAAAACTTAAATTCAATATTGTTAGCTAACATTCATTTATGTGTGTGTGTTTATCAGGCATTGTCTAACAAATAATATTTTTTTAGCAGAAGCTAATAATTATGTATAGGATTGTGAAAGTTAATTTTGTGTCATTAATGTGTGGTGTGTAAATGTAAAAGCAGTCTTTTAAAAAAATGTTTTAGGCAGGAAATACTTGTCATGTTTTTTAAAGTGATTTTTTTTTCTTTAAGCAGTTACCTATGATGCATGAATCATGTGACTATAAGGAGGGGTATTTAAAGATGGTGTTTCTGCTTATGCATTTGATTCTTATGAAGTATTTTTATACGAAAGTGCCCAATCCTGTTGTGTTTTATTAAAGTACTGAAACTTTGGTTGGCCTGTATTTTTCACTCCTGGACCTTATTGCTGGTTGTGGATTTTGGATTTAATATCAAAAATAGATCTAATATATCAGCAAATTATTGATGTGTAAAATAAGAAATACATTCTTTCAATGAAATGATTTACACACTTTTTCACATTATATGAGAAAGTCACAATTTTAATCTGTTTTATATTAAGACATGTTAACACATTCTATTTTCTGATCTCTTTGCTGCCTTTCCTTTACTTCATTTTTTTCTTCCCCTTTTCATTTCTTCTTTCCCCCTTTTTCTCTTTTCATTCCCTTTCATTTCTGGTAAATTTTGAATGCCTTTCAATTCTATTTCTCTTTGTATTATGAAATTAATTATTCTTCCAATATTACTTCTTCTTAGGATTGTAAAATCATTTTCAATAAGACAATTATTGATGTAAAGAAATTTAAAATAGTGAAGTATGTGGATGAATAAACTATAAGCAAGATATATAAGTAAGGGTATCTAAATAATGTTTATCATATTAATGTGTGTCATTTGCCTGTCAGAATTGTTGATTTGATGACCCATGCTCACAATAATAGTGACAAACTACAGTTGGACTAATATATTCTCCCTCTATAGGTACATTAAAAATCGTCTTATTATTGTCTGAAATAATTCACCTTATGCCCCGAAGTACTATGCAGCAGTAATATATTTCTACTCAGATGTATAAGTTATCATCCAAGGAATATTCTCTTTATCTGATGTTCTAACAATGTAACATCAATCTGTAGTGGAGTTATGTATCTACTTAAGATGTTAATCTGGCATGCATTTCATGACTTATGCAGAAAATCAATTTAAAGATTTTATCTAAATCAAAACACGCAATATAAGATAGTTATCTGTTAGTACATTCTATGGTTAGTCTGTTTGTAATTTACTTAACCCTACATGGGCAAAAAATCTTATTTTAAAACCTCTAGTACTTTTTATGAACTATGTTTTATTGCAGAGACTTCACAAAACTTAAGTTAAAGTAATATATGTCATTCAGGTAAAATAATTAATTAGACTTGCTATCTAAATTATTTAATATTTTATCTGCCATTAATAACTACACCATCCAAATAATATAGTAAATTAGAAATATAATCTTCAGTTTTAATTACAGCATCTCTATAATAATGAATGTAGCTTCTATATAGTATCCAGCTCACACAGAATGCTTCACTAACATTGTTTTAAGCAGTACAAATTATTACCCAGTAACTAATTTCAAAATGTTGAATATTGTAAACATTTGATACTTTTTGTCCAGGAAATATGCTTCGTACCAACATAATTTCCATAACATGAATATGTAGATAAAGATGTTAGACAAATTTCCAGTAGACTGACAGCTACACACACACACACACACACACACACACACACACACACACACACACACACACTAGAAGTGTTACTGTATAGCCAAAGTTCATCTGCAGGTAATCACAACACAACAAATATAATATCTTCCCCTTTTTCCTTCATTTTTTTCTTTTTCCCTTTTCATCTCTCCCTTTTTTATAATCCAGCAATCATCCTCTCAGCTGAGCAGACAACACAACCACTCTTAACCTAAACAAATCAAGTAGTTGCACCACATTAAATTTCTGCTAATATCAAAAGTTACAGATATCCAAGTTAAAAATAGTATTATATCTTCAAAATATACAACTCCATGAATAACTATTCACTACTTATATTTAACAAGAATAGTTACCCAGAAAGAATCCACTTTATATAAACTTCTTATAATAATGTTGGCTAAGACCTAAAACATGAATTGTTATAATTACTTTCCTGTATATACGAATATTCCGCAAAAGTTTCTGAGTATAATTATAACCAGCATAAATTTAACAGACAGGCATGCCTTAAAACACAAATGTTTAAACTACCTTTAAGCCTGCTTAATTGTGTTTTCCATAATTAGTATAACATTAATATCATAGAACATTCGTATGATATAAAGTCAACATGAAAATCAAAACATTATTCCCACTACGTTTGCTTAAATAATCACGGAGGTATAAGGATGAAAATGTTTTGATGGCAACAAATGCTTTCAGCTGCATATTGTTAAATTGAATAAAAAAGTTATAAAATCATAAACTAAAATCACATATTTGACATATTTATATATGACAATGTACATGCCTATCATATCAATTTTCAAAAGTCAAAATATGACCTTAAATAAAAGATGAAATCAAAGAGAAAATACATAAACATATGTGTTATTTTTAAGCACCTAGTTTGAATGCTGCATTTACTATAAATGAAGCACTAACTTAAAAAAAACTATGCCCTAAATATAGTGAGGTTGAAAGGAACAAATAAAGAAGCCTTAATATTCTTAAGCCTATTTAAATATGACTAAAACTAATCTTTAGACATGTTGAAATAATCCATTGGAAAGTTTCTTAGCAGAGTTACTGAGGAGATACTAGAGATATGTCCATATGAATTCAAAAACTAATTCAATAATACCTTTGCCAAGCATAACATGAGTTAAAATTGAAGAAGATATTCCCCAGGATTTAATAATATCCATGATGGCACTGTGTAGGACCTACATAGGATGTATCCATGTTCATGGTCATGGTTCCTCTTGGCAGCATGCCATGCATATTAATGATGACGTATTGCCGAGGGAGAGCTTAGGAATATGGTTACTCAATCAGTGTAGGGAGAGGTGCAGTGTAACTATGGCTGCAGATGAGTATGAGACTCCCTGCAATCTCCATTGTTTTATTTTTTCCCTTTGTTTTATTTTTATTTTATTTTTTTTTTTAAAGCATGTTTGCGCAATGCCAAGTTGTGCTCACATATAAGACAGCAGACACCTGCCAGACATCTAAAAATAGAAAGTGGATGTATTTATTTAAAGGTGTATTTAAGCATGTGTAAGCATGTTTGCATGGCACGACATGGCACAGTACTCAGCACTGCTTATAGGTAGCTCAGTGGTATATGTGAAGGTATACCAGATAAATGAGCAGAGTTGTGGCTCATGTGCAGTAGGTCCAGGGTTTGAATACATGGAAGGGGAAATATGTATTTAATTTTGATATACATACTATGCATTTTTTTATAAAAGATGTCACTGTTGCGCTCTGCTAAGCTCTGCTCAACTATGATTTGACCTGCTAAGCACCGCATAAACATGGCAACAGTGTTATGCAATGCAGTGCTTTTTTGAATGTTGCCCAATGATGTGTAAGGGCAGGAAAACAGCCTATATTAAGCCCTATAGGTGGGAATACAGCAAAATCCATTGGAGTTCTGTCACTGATGGTATACCATGGCTGGCAGTGGTGAAGGTGCATGCTTTCCGGCACAGCATTGGTGCATTCTGGAGTCCAGGGTCATGGATGGGCTCCTCATGCAAATCCATGATGACAGGCTGCTGCAAGCCGGTTTCCAGGGCTCAGAGTATAAGGCAGAGGCCAGGGACCAGCTGGCCAGAGATCTCACCAGTGTCACTGGTGAGTAGTGTCATCACCACCACAACAACCTGAAAAGATGGAAGACAGGAGTCTTCGACACTTGGGTCCAAGAAGCGAGGGCAAGGATTGCCCCGCAAGTATGCAAGTACATTTTCCTCTGTTAAACCAATATGTACTCTGAATGTCTGCAAAAATGGTATGCATAATGGTATGCTTCTCTCCCAACAGCTGCAGCTGAGAGAGCTCACAATGTCAAGTTGCATGCCAGGTGCTTGTCTAGGTTGCACCATGAGTGTGGTGAGTATGGCTGTACTGTATTATGTTAACTGTAGTGAAATAAGCAAGAAAGAGTAAAGCATCAACTGCAATAAAGTTTATACAGTAAAGTTTGTAGTGCAATAAATGTGGACTTAGAGCTGTAGTGCAATAAATGAATAATGCCAACTGTACTGTAATAAAAACATGAAACAATGCCAATAACTGCATTAAAATATATACAGTAAAGTTTGTAGTGAAATAAATGTGGAATTAGAGATTTATTGCAATAACTGAATAATGCCAAGAGTGCTGCATAATAACTATATTAAAGTATATACAGTAAAGTTTGTAGTGCAATAAATGTGGAATTAAAACTGTATTGCAATAAATGAATAATGCCAACTTTAGTGCAAAAAAACAGGAAACAATACCAATAAAACAAAAGAAAATGGTGTACATCAGGACTGTGTTGTTGTGACCATTGAAGTAGAGCTGTATGCATTGAGGCTGTAAGTTAAGGAGCTGTAGTCAAGTATAACACTGTAATAGCTGTATAATGCAAATTTAATGGCTGTAAATTGTATTGGTTAACTCATATAAATACTGTTGTCTCAAGGCCAGTATTGTTCACGCAATGCTCTGTCATCCACAAACATCAGGTAATAACATATATGAGTGAGGTAGCCCACTCCATGAGCTGATATTGTTTGTTGACTTCACATATATGATACTGAAATATAGCTTACCTACTATCTGCGTTATGCTTGTATTTAATGCATGTGTGTTCTACTGTCACTGCAGTCCAGTATAACACTGTAGTAGTACTACCAGGTCATATCTTGAATCCAGATAAGCTCTAGGCAAATATCAGTAAGTCAGTAATCAGCAGTGACTCAGAAGCTCAGTTTGTTAAATGCTCTGTATATAGTTCATTTTGCCACACACAGTCCAGGGTTCAAATCCAGTGGTATGTAGCAGTCACATAATGCTCAGAATTTCTCTCTCCACAGGAACTGCAGGTAAATGGGTGAGGTAGCCCATATTATAAGTGGATAATTGTGTGTTTAGATGTCAGACTGTTAAAATTGTTAGCAGGAATGCCTTCATCAGCAATGTTCAGTCAGAAATACAATGTGTAATCCAGATATGGCTGTATGCCTGGATTATCTGTTAAATGTTGCTGCAGTCAATTAATACATTCTGTGCAGACGTGCCCTGCAGTCCCTGCTGTTGGGTTCTATTCCCATGCCTGCCGATCAAGGCATGACAGCTGTTTAGTGTCTGTACTGTACACATACATGTCCGTCAAGTGTTACGATTTCACATTATGTAATTAATAGTGCGTAATCCATCTGTCACAGGATTACCATGGAAATGATTGCCTAGATTGCAAAGGATCACCAAATCAGCCCACAGAACACCTTGGTAGTTATATAGGTCTACCTGATGTACAAGCATCTGTGTAGTTGTGCACCCTCAGTTGTTACTGCTTGGCCCATAGTGTCCCATGCAAATAGATTGAGATGTATGTATGTACTATATCAGCTATAGGAGACTTGTAATCACTGTATGCATAAACAAAATACAGACCCGTATAGTAGACAGTAGTACTGTTGTCAAAGAAAAAACTAGAAATGTTACTAATGGGCTGTTTTTCTCTCTCTCCCCCACCCCTTATCTTCATTTATTTCTTACTGTTATTCTTTGATTATGGTTCACTATAACATATGTTGTTACACTAAATGTATTTTGGGACATGTGTTTTATTATTGTTATGCATTGTAATGGTTGCATATTAACATATCTTGTTAAATTATCTATTTAGTTTGCATTACTAGCATGCTGTTAATATACTGAGTGTTCTGTTATTTATTGTTGTGTTTCACATAATATGCATTGATATGCAATTGGGTTATTTCCAATGTTCTGGCATGCTGTTATTACTAACAATGATTTGTTCACAACTAACCTATACTTATTGCTATACCTCCATTACCACAGCATGTCAGGGTAGGCCACTTCCGGCTGATCCAACTATCTTGCCTCAACCGGTCATGACACCAGGTCCTGGCACGTCTGGGACCCAGACCGGTGTTGCTCCCTCTGCTGACCCTAAACCACCTGTGGTGTTGATTGAGACCACCTCAAGAGGTGTGGCCTGGCCACCCACTGGGAATGGTGGCAGAGGGGTCATTGTCTCCCAGAATCAACTGCCGTTCATGGTGCACAAGATTGTTCATCTGAGTTATGAAAACTGCCTGTGCCAGATTGAGGGCATGCAGGCCACATGGTGGGGTAGCCTTGCCCTGGTGTCCAGCCTCCAGCACAGCCACCCTTGGGCAGTGAAGGATTCCACAACACCCTCCCCATCTGAGGTGTTCACCCCCTTATGTGTCACACACCACCTTTGTCTGATGTCTTGTCTGTCTTGTATGTCTGTGAATGCATCCTCTCCTACACAACATACCTCCCCACACTTACCTATGTCCCTTCCTCAACATTCCACTCTCACCATAATAAAAAATGGGCACCTGCCCCCCCAAAAAAATATCGCCACATTCTTAGCTCTCCATTTCTCACATGTTACCACTGGACACAAATGATTTGGTCCAGTTGCCTTGACAAAGGAGTTATGTTGTCCTTACTCCTCTCTCTGAGGTTTGAGAGTCCAAATTCATCTAAAAATTCTGTCAAAGTGCACAGCTGTTGATGTACAAAAATGAATAGCTATGGTTCTTTTCTACACCATTCCTGCACATCACTACCTGCCTATCACTATGTTTTTCACCCTGCTTGCCTCCATTTCACCACTTTCCTATCATCCTTTTTTCTTTTCCTTTCTTTTTTTATATTTGTTTAGTTTGCATTTGCTCGGAGCTATGTGGACTGTTGCAGCACAGCATGCTGCACTGCTTTACTTAGCTGAGCTTTAAAATAACTTTAATGATTAAATGTGTTATTATATTGTCAGACACATGTACAAAATAAACACCACTGCCATGTTTCGAACCTGAGCCCCTCACACCTACAGAGCACTGCATCAACCCACCATGCCATGCAGACCTTAATTAAAGCATGTGTTTTCAGCAAAACATACTGATTGCCACTTAGTCATTGGGTGTGTCTCAGTGGAGCTGCACAGTGCATTGGACCACACCACACAAACTGGAATAAAATTTAATGGGAAGAATGGAGTGTGCCTTGGACTCTGGGGCAATAATACACTATTAGACAGACACAGACATAATAATGGATGGCATATGATAGCAGATAAATGTTTTCTTTTATCAGCAACATGTTTAAAACACACATGCTAAGGCATCAATGACAAAGAACATGTTCAACTGGGATACTGGTGCAGAAATACAGCCATAGAAAGGCATGCACATACTGATGGATGCAGATAATATGTGTGACAGCCTGTATATATGCACATATATCTTGCAAACACACCTGCTGCAGCAGTGACTCAGTAGCTCAGTCTGTTAAATGCCTTGCATACAGTATATTTCAAATCCAGTTTTGTGTTGCAGTTTAAGTACATTATTGTGAAGACAGCAAGTAATGACCAAGTCATGCAGTCTTTATCCGCACAGCTTACTGTTAATTAATGAACTGCTATCCAGTTTTGCAAGTCAAAGGCCTGCAGGTAGGGACACATTGCACATACCCATATAACCTAACTATATGTCGCCTACTACTCTTTTACTGGCACTGTTGCAAAACAGATGTAGTTTAATCATATTCCTGGATTGGACTGTAAAGGCTATTCTTTCCCTGTCTCTGCTGTAACAACAGGGCTGACATAGCTGCCACAGTTACACTTACAGCTTGTTGTCCTCCAAAGTGTTCACACTCCCCTATGTGTTCTCTGCTGCAACAGCAACTGCTGCAGCCTGTAGCACATACAGCTGTATGTAAAGATAGCTGCTACAGATCTACCATACCTCCCAACCCCCTAGAATAAGGGATCTGGACACAGCCATATGTAATGGGGGAACAAAGGCCCAGAGATATAGACATGTTTAACAGTTTGCTGCTACAAAGATAGTAATTTGATAGAATAACCAGCTATTGCATTATCAGGCATAGTCTGATGGGAATGAAGTCTGACACTCAAATGTTTGTCTTTCTTTACTGACCTCACACCACAATATGTGCCAGTGAATTACCAGATGATCCAATGTCATGGGACACTGACCACACATATAAGGCAAAACTGTGGAGATACTGCATAAATCTCTACAATTGGCAGTTATGGTACCTACCATCTAATGCTGTAGTCTGCACACCTCAGTAATGTCCATCTTAACAACTAAGAAAGGGGCCCAGGTCTACATGAAAGCCTTATATATTGCACTGTGGTGGCATGTCATTGGCTAATGATAGTGCAATTCAGCTGTTTTGGCTACAGTTAGCAAATCTGATCCACATGTTGGTGCAGAGGCAATTACCTGTTAATAATCAGTACCTTCAAAAGGCAGCCAGCTGGTTTGGGGGAACAGGTCTCTATGAGACTTCACTCATATAAGAGCATATTTTCAAAATATTACCAGAAGCAAAGTTCAACAAAGGAGTACTGCACTCCACCTGATATTCAATAGATTTCTCCATATAATATGACAGGGATGGGAGGATGGAGGTATGGGGATAGGGATTACAGCAGTAAGCCTGTATTAGATCTATGGTGATGACATGTCATTGATACTCTGCTATCCTACACCTAAAGGCATGCCTCTCATCTGTCTTTGATTTTCACTCACATCTTGTCCCTGTTCATCCCTCTTACAATGGCTGGCTGTCATAGGAAAGCAAGTGGGTTACATATAATACATAGTGACAATGCATAAGGGTATGCACTCCTGTAACATCACTCAATGTACTGTAAGACATCTCCTCTCATTTTGTCAATGTCTGGCATAAATAGTTCTAACATTTTAGCAGTGTCCCTGAATGTCCCTGATGTACTCTGGCTAAGTCCCTGATTCTGTGACATTTGCCCATGTTTGGTTGAGAGGTATGCTTAACATACCTGTCAACCACTTACAGCAAGAAATCAGGACAGATACATACTTAATGAGGAACAAAGGCCCAATCCTAATAGAATAAGAGATATTACAGTAGCATAATTGTGCTCTGAAGGGTATGTTGTCTGAAACTCAGATGCCTTTTATTTTCTGAAAGCAACCATCAATGATTGGCCAACCATTTGTCAGAAATCCACACTTTTGTGTGAAAATAACCAAAACTATGAGGCAAAATCTCTGACATTCTGTAAACATCTGTGTTGATGAGAGTTATGATGCCTACAGGGAACATATACTACAGAAGGTTTGCATTGTTTTCTGCATTATGGCACACTGGTATTGCTGGACTGTCCCCATATAGTGGTTGTAATAGCACATTGCTATTTGTTTGGCAGTGGCCATATGACATATTAGTGGGAGTTTGCCCATAGGGGACACACCACAGTAGATTGCAGTGCTGTATGTAGGAACATACAGCATAATCTGTCACACCACAAAGAGACATACCCCAGTATTGCTACTTTCTTGTTGGTATCCCCACACATAGTGTGTTTTCAGACTGTGGGGTATGACATGTGAGAGAGCAGTGGATAGCGCAGGCCATTATGGGTGTGCTGGATATATACATAGTGGACGTCCATGTATCTGGTCCAGTAATCTATTCCCCTTTTTTTCTTTCAGGAACCATGTACCATAAAAGACATGCTCCCTTCTCAGATGCAGAGAATGACATAATAGTGGATGGATTGTGACAGCACCATCAGATCTTGTTGTCCAGGGAATGAATAATCCAGAACAGTGGGCAGCATTGTTGACAGACCCTATACAGGATGTCAATCAGATTGGCCAACATGACAGGACCTATGAGTAGGTCCGACACCAGGCCACAGATGTGGTGAATGCTGCACAAAGAAGGGCACCTGATATTGTCAGGGATTATGCCACCACCGGCAGAGGGACTGCAACAGAACAATGACTCTCAGCACAGAGGAATTCCTAGTGAACCTAGGAACACATGACAGTGCCCAGGCATTTATCACACCATACATTTTGGAGGTGGATGCCACAGTGTCCACAGCAGAGAAGCGTCCAAGTAAGTGTACTGTGTTCACTAGTGTAATACTGTCATTGTGGCAGGCTGTAATTACCTGTGCATGGGTGTCAGGTCTATCTGCATTATCGGAGGGAGTTGGGGTTTATGCTCAGTTGTGCACACATACTCAGAATGTCAGCAATACAGCCAGTATTACAGTAGCTACTGTACATGTGGAGTGCTGCAACATTTGGTGGTGCTGACAATACCTCTCCCTCACCTTTTCATAGGTCTGTCAGGTAAGGCCCAAGTCCGTGGTCCTGTACCTGGTAAGTGTGATACTGTTTTTACTTCAAGATGCCTGTCCAAACACAAAAGGGAGATGCTACATACCTGAGGCAGTTGCACTAGTACTGGCATATCATTCTCAATATGGGTGTACTGGGTTTTATGTGTATTTCTATCATACATAGTGACATATTGCATACCATACAGGCAGATTGTACTGGCAACTTTAACTGGATGTGGATGAGGTGCATGGTATAAAGGGCTTGCCTTGTCTGTGTATGTTATTGTGAGGCTGTCTGTTATGCATTCGAGTATAGATGAGAAGACATGAGTAATGCAGTTGTCGATCCTCATTTGTACAAGTCTGTGTGGATTACCATACATAAAAGTGCAGGTAGTAATATACTGCTTTTGTCTTGGTTTTCACAGGTGACTGGGGAAGTTGGAGTCTGTCCCCCTCATAACCTGATGTCAGTGTCTCATCAGACTCTGATGATGATGGTGGCCATAGTGAGGCAGGGGTGGGGTTGTTGGGGGCTGAATCTGTCCCAGAGGTTGACATCCCTCTTCTGCCCCCATTGTCACTGGACACAGTCAGTATGCTCACACATACCCAGTCCTTAAAGGCCACAGATATTGGACAATCAAAGGGTGGTGACATTAAACAGGACAGTGTGGCAACTATGGCATCAGTGAGTGTAGACACTGGCCATAGCCAGAGACCCGGCAAGGTCACACTCAGGCGGACTGACAGGGGTGATCATGGGAGGACTGTTGTCCATCAACCACCTGTTGCAGGTGTCACATCATGGGTCACTCAGCACATGTTTCAGGCCATCATGGGGGCACAGGGACATTTTGAATGCAACACCAGATGGATGCTTAGGGTTATGGATGCATGGATGTTTAACATATGTGACTGCATCCACTGCACTGGGAACACCCTAGATGGGTTCACTGATGGAGTGGACAGATAGTGGGCTGAGACAATGTCTGGCTTGGCCCGCACATTGTCTGTGGTGGAACATCTGGTTGGATTTCAGCATCAGACACATGGACGTAGGCCAGTTACACTATCTGTTGAGTGTCCACGTGGCTGTGCATAGTCACACTTCTGTAGTGGCAGTACCTCCAGTGCTACAGAAGGAAGTGTGCTATCCACACCATGATGTGGCAGGCCATGGGCATGTGGCCCTCGGTGGTCCTATGGGGGGCACAGGCCCAGCAAACAGCAGTCACTGTCTGGTACTAGAACTGCACCTGACCATGGTGGTGCCAGTGCTACTCTTGGTGAAGCCAGTTCCCATATTCATGGCCAGAGACAGTGAACTGTCCACTCTACCATGTTTAGTCCACAGCTCTCCACCATAAACACATGCAGGGCTAGCACTGGCCTTAACTGTGTACATGCAGACACTCCAATACCATGTCACATGTTGGTCACCAACAGACACACAAGGCAACCCCTTCCTGACCACACACATGCTGTCAACTGTTTGGCAAAGCCTATTCCTCCAGCACCCCCACACCATACCATGTGCATGTGATAATACCTGTGCCACATCCCTGCCATCTGTGTCATCGATGCAGGGAAATGTTACTATGTGTCTGATCCACAGGGTGTCTATAATAATTGACATGTACTTGTGTTGTGCGGTATTATTTTGGCATACCACTTGTGGACCACAACCGGTACTGTACACTGGCATGTGTCATGACTACACATTACACTTTGTGTATCTTTGTTGCATGATGTTGGACTGGCAGTCATGTTACAGAATGACAAGTGTGTTATGGACCTGTGTATGATTCTGTTCCAAGAGTCTGAAGGGATAAACAATGGACACATGGCAGCAATAGAACAGCACAGGATGGCATGGCAGCACAGCAGAAATATAACATCAGTAAGGTATGGCAGTATAGGTGCATGACTCCCTTGGTGCTTATGTATAGAACAGTCTGTTAGGGACAATGGGTGCAGTCAGCATAATCGTGCATTCATACTTTGTGATAAGGTCTGCTAGCCTTACTATGTGTCACCTGGGTTTTCTAAAATTACAAATCTAGAAGTTGTGATGATGGTGTTGACACATCTATGAAATATCATATGTCCAGGTGAGAGAGGTAGTGGAGATCAGTTATGATTATGTAGAGGAGAGCAATTTAGGGACAGCCACTAGTCACAAGGCCATAAAATGTATAACCATTGCATGGAGATAGCCCATATGGGCATGTCTGTAATGCTGCAAGGGGATATATTTACACACACACAGTTGGTTAATGTGAGATTAGAACCCCTACCTATCTAGTTTTACACACTATAGCTTGCAGCACTTATTGCATGTGTCACAGGTTACATCTGTTACATATGCAATTGCAGGCACAGCACTTGTGGAGTACACAAAGTAGCCTTGTGTTAGACAGCATGTGTGGCCTGCAGAGTGATATTGCTTGTTACTGTTATTGTATCTGGTGTCCTAGGAGTGGGATACCTGTTAATATCCCTGCTATGTGTGTACAGTTACCAGTATGGCTATATGTGGCTGGTTGCAGTTAGATAGGCAAACATGTGGCCAGGGACAATATGGCCTGCCCAAGGCATGCGTTGAAACCATTGTACATTACAACACCTACTCACCTATGTCTGTCTACAAGGTGACAGCCTGAGGCCACAGAGATCTTTTGGTGAGTGGATTATGTACTGTTGTGGCCTTGGGTTCCTTCAGACATCTGTTGTGATGTGTAATTACAGATAATCTCAGCATTCCAAAGGCATGTGAGGACATTCTTACATCCCCACGTGCACACACACACACACACAGACATATATATATATATATATATATATATATATATATATATATATATATATATATATATATATATATATATATGTGTGTGTGTGTGTGTGTGTTTTAAATGTTGCTGTGTGTGTATGTTATGTAAATGTGTTAGGTAGATATATGTGGAGAGTCTATGCATAAGTGTAATTTACATAGCTATATACACACACAAACACACACACACACAATATATATATATATATATATATATATATATATATATATATATATATATATATATATATATATATATATATATATATATATATATATATATATATATATATATATATATATATATATTATATATATACACATACATATCGGTATCATATGTATATGTGATACATATACATATATATATATATATATATATATATATATATATATATATATATATATATATATATCTATATATAGACTAATCATGTGTGAGGGGGATAGGGACAGACAGATATGTATATGTAGCTGTCTTTATGTACAGACATATTTCCAAATAGCAGGTTTTTATGAGGAAGAGACAACAGACTTGCGCTCAAGTTAGCTAAATGTAGGAATGCCCAGTGGGACCATCAGTACTTACAAGGTGACTCCAGGCCAGAGCTGCCTGTACTCTGGTCCATGATTTTGTGTGCTGCATACATTGGCTGTTGAACATGCTTCTATAGTACAGCACTTCCCTGAAATTGTCCAAGGCATTCCCCGGCTGTGTGCTGTACTTAATATGTGACTGGGATACATAATGTAACACCACACTCAGGGTGACAGTCTGCATACCTCTCACTGTACATGTTTTTGCAGAATGTCCAGCATTTCACCCCATATGAATTGTCTGTTCCTCATACATTTGTGGTGTTCCAGTATAATATAGCAATAACCCATGCCTGGGTGTGGGTAATGCTGGATTTATCCACGGTTGGCATGGTTTGGTCCCAAGGCGAAGCCCGAGGGACCAAACAAAGCCAACCGTGGGTAAATCCAGCATTACCTACACCCAGGCGTGGGTTATTGCTATTATACAATGACATTATTTAAGAAAAAAAATAATTACTTTTCTTAAATAATGGCATTGTATAATGCCTCCTTGCTGCCCTTCTGCAGCTGTCTGGTATTCCGCGGCAGTTCTGATGTACTGCACATGTGTATGCCTACGCAGTACATCAGAGCTGTGGGCAAAAGCAACGGAGAAAGCAAGATCTCCATTGCTTTTCACTGTTTCGCTATGTTAAATGGGTTTAACATAGCGAGACAGCTTTAAAAAAAGCAATGGAGAATCTCTGTTGCTTATTTTAAAGCTGTCTCGCTATGTTAAACCCTTTTAACATAGCGAGAGTTTGAAAAAAGCAACAGAGAAAGCAAGATCTCTGTTGCTTTTTACAAACTGTTTCACTATGTTAAATGGGTTTAACATAGTGAGACAGCTTTAAAATAAGCAACGGAGATCCCCGTGGCTTATTTTAAAGCTGTCGCCATGTTAAACCCATTTAACATAGCGAGACAGGTTTAAAAAAGCAACGGAGAAAGCAAGATCTCCATTGCTTTTTTACACTGTGTCTCTATGTTAAAGGAGTTTAACATAGCGAGACAGCTTTAAAAAGCAACGGAGATCTCCGTTGCTTTTTTTAAACCTGTGTCGCTATGTTAAACTCCTTTAACATAGCGAGACAGTGTTTTAAAAAAGACTTATACTAATGGCAAAAGTCCGGGCGACCGGACCTTTTTCCATTAGTATAAGTCGATTTACAACGTGCACGCTGGCCAATCAGCATGCACATTTTGGAATATTAATGGGGGGTCATGGTATAATATTGTATAATGCAGTCACTGAATTGTACTAACTACTGACACATTTAAGATGATGGTCTTTACATCCTGCAGTTATTCTGTTCTTTTGCAACTTTCTGTTATACTAGTCACTTACTAAGCTCATAACAGCATGTTTAATGTCTGTCTGTAGTTTTGGCCCCTTGTCCTCCCATTTTTCTGACTTTGTCCAGCTTTCTTGGAGTAACACATTTAAGGGTATGACAGTCTGTGGGAATCCCACCATATGAGTACTTTACATGCAAAAGATGTGGATACTGCCAGATTCAAACCATCAGCACCATCACCCATACTAACATCCCTAGCCCAGTGAGCCACACCAACTGCCTGACAGAGAGGTGCTATTTCTCACAGTCAGTAGCATACATACATACATTGTCATCCCTGCATTATGTGAGCCATACAATGTGTGGCCAGGCTCTATGTCACAGCCCTGGAATTGGCTGGTCTGCTGCTATACCATTGCAGACTTACTGTTACAGCAGTTGCATGGGGACACTGATGTGTTGGGGGTGGGTAAGAACAGCACATGATCTGCTGGCATAGACAGTAGTGCAAATATCATGTGACCCCACTGTTTAACATCTCCCTTGACTGCTGTAGTGAATATTCCAACCATGAGACCTAGTGAATCTTATGGAACACATACTGTTGGACTGAGTGTCTGTAGTCCCATGTGGATGTTACATCTCTCCAAATAGCTCACTATATTCTCTTTCATACATGCATCAGGTCCATACATATGATAGCATATTATAGTACTCCTTACAAGTGGTGTGTAGGTGAGTGATTTACCTTTTGAATGCAACAGTTGACAAACTGTAGTTCAGGGCTGACTCTGTCTGATGCACACAGTACACAGCCAATACATGGTTACGTGCAGGTTGTGTGGATTGCCTGGCATAATTTTTACTATATGTATGCTACTCAGAGTAAGGTGTCAGTCCCTAGGGCGCTAGGTTGTCAGTGCATGTGCTATACATTGCCTCTTGGCCAAATACAGGGCATACTGGGCACACCTACATCTGCCTACAGGGACATCCGCAGAGGTTTCCTCCTCCAAGTCCCCATGTGGGTGTGGCTGTGGGGACCAAGGCACTAGTGGGGGGCTGTGTATCCCTTCCCTTTGCCAACCCTGCTGCAGCAGTTTCTGAGGATCATATTGTGTAGCATGGCACAAACTGTGAACTTTTTTCCACATGTGGCTGGAGAGTACTGCAGGGCTGTACCAGATATATTGAGGCACTGGAACTGTGACATCAGCAGCCCACACACATGCTCTATGATGTTTTAGTTTGTGCGTGTGCCTCATTATGGCATTCTTCAGTGGGTGTGTGTGCATTTCTGATGGGTGTCATCATCTATGGTTCCAGGGCGTAGCCAGCATCCTCCAGTAAATGGACATGTGAGATGCCCCCACTAGCAAACATCTGGTACAGCTGTGATGCGTGCCAGATATGGGAGTTGTGATAACTGCCAGTGCTGCCAGCACACACATTCATGATAATGCCCTGGACATTGCACATGAACTGGCAGTTGATGCCGTGATATCCCTTGTGGTTAACATAGATTCTACCCTTCTCACAAAGTGGTGCCTAAATGTGTACATGAGTGCAATCTATGGCACCCAGTACCTCAGGGTAGTGTGCTACAAGGTAGAAGTGTTGCATATTTCTGACCTTCTCCTCAGGGGTGTGGGGGAAAATAAATGTGTTCACTGGCATGTGGTAGCATGGCATCCAGGAACTGGTGGAGTACCCTGGATGCTGATGACTGCAAGACCCCCATCATGTCCCCAGTTGGTCTTTGGATAGCACAAGTAGATAGTATGCTAAGAGCTATACATACCTTTGTTTGCACTGGGATGGGTTCATCTCTGTTGGCTCTGGGTCTGATTTGAGGGTGGCAGAGATCAGTGAGTTCTTGTAGTATGTCCCTGTCCACCCTGAAGCACTTTACAATCTCTAGCGCATGTATTTCCTGGAAGGTTACCCTGGGCCTAAACACTCTTCTCCTTCTCAGTCTAGGCCTATTGCCAACTGCAGTAGCAGCAGCAGCATTGTCCTCAGCATCTAGCACATAGAGATGTAGCAAACTTGCAGCAGCACCTAGCATTCCTTCAGTTAAAAATCCCAAGTCTGTACTCCACTGGTGCAGAGTGTGGGGGTGAAATCAGATTGTAGGGTGTATGCAACCTTTATAGTGCACTGCTGTAGATACAGCCTGTGCGATTGGCTACCTATGAAGCATTCCCCATATATGTTACATTCCACCTGCCAAGTACATTATTATGGACTGTTAATGGCCCTAGTTTAAGTGAAACAGGGGTCATCAGTAATTAATATACCATTGGCTTTCTCTGCCAATTTGTTTTTTTTTTTTTTTTGGACAGCCTTCCTTGCTCAGCACTGCTGCGTGCCACGCAAACATATGCTGCAAAGGTAAACAATGCTCAGCAGTCACTGCACACACCCCCATGAAAGGTCACACTCAGCATGGTGGCACACCATGCAAACACACGGAAATATGTACCCTGAAGGTAAACAAAGTTTATCAGAAACTGTACATACACACCCTGTTCAGCAGAGTGCTGTGTAGTGCAAACAAGCACTGCTGAGTTCCAATAAGCTTACAAGTCCTCAGACATACACCCCCTTGAAGTCAGCTACCTCTTCTCAGGACACCGACATGGTTCTTTGCCTACATGGATGGGATCTGTGGACACAGATACTCATTTGTGCTATTGAGTAACCTCACCTCATTTGCACAGGGATCTGTGCACAAACCTGGAAACTATATGGTTCCAGGCCCTGCCTCATTAGCAACAGCACCATTCCACCATTGTAGATAATCCATGCAGGATCTTATAATACATTACTGTAACATACTAATACATTTATTTTTTACACTCTTTTTTATTTTTTTCATAAAAGCATATTTGCATACTGCGGTACACTGTGCAAACATACCGCCATCATTACAAAAATAAAATTATTTTAAATTATTTCCCATATGGTTTTGGACACACAGTTGATACTGTTGCATATATCTGTGTCTGCTATACTATTTCTCCCCATCTAACTATACTTTTACAGCCCCTGTTGTCTGTTTAAAATCCTGTACATTAAATTTTTCCATGTACACTATGGACACCAATACAGGGTTTGCAGGACTGTCTGACTGCTTGCTGGATCATGCTACCTTCCTTTTTTACATGCAATTCACCTGCTTATGAGGTGATTTTCATGCCGCAGATAATTCCATTTTGATGCATGTGTGCCCACCGCCCAGCTCTGTTTACTGGATCACAAACCTGCTTACTTTCATGTAAGCAGTGTGCCACATTGCCTACACAGAAAAAAGTCCATGTAGGCTTTATTAAATTAACCCCATTATTTTTTTTAATTTATTTTTATTTTATTTGACATATGTTTACTGGGTTTTCTTCCTGGGTATATGTTCATTTTCAGCAGATGCCCAGGGAGAAAAGGCCCAGAGACAAAAATCACATCTTACATAGCAATACAATATAAAAGTTATACATTGTGATACTAAACGCATAGAAACACATATGTGATACAAAATACATAAAGACAAATATTTACAAGGTTTGAATGATGTAACAGTCATGCCTGAAAAGAATAAGTCATTTACATAGACGTACAGTATAAGAATAGAATGGACAAGAATAGGTTCAGGTGTACTATTTACTATAAGCATTGTACACAGGTATTTGAGAAATAGTGGTAGGGTAGGAAATAAAAACAAAAATATAGTATACAATACAATTTGCTCAGTTATGTGCAGAAAATGGGGAGGGTAGAAAATAATTTTCATAATAAGTATTGGCAAAAGCAGGAAAGATTTTGGTGTGTGTGTCTACTAGAGACTGAATAAAAGTTCAAGGATATGAGGATGTGAGGTAATTGTAGAGATTTTGTAAGCGTTATAATAGAATAGTTTTAACACAGATAAGAAATTATGTGTTAATTCTATTATTATATATTATTTTAACATTATTATGTATATGTAAACAGATTAGATATTGTAATACATCACTTATAAAAATATTTAAAAAATTTTTATAGCAATGGGAACTTTAATATACTATTATATAAAGCAATCAGATAAGTTTAATTCAAAACAGTAACATATTTATTAGAAGTCTCTTTAGTTAGATCTTACTTTCACAGTGTTTCTAACATTTAATGCATACTTCCTGTTTAAAAGGAAAGTGTGATGACATCATTCGACTTGGCTGACTTCTTATTTGTATCTCATTGAAGACTGCTACAAGTGAATTTATTTAATCAAGAGGGACTCATTTTTGAAAAAAAATTCACAATAAACAAAAGAAACGCTGTTTGATTTGTGTGCTCTGGATACAAGAGCTTATAAATTTAAAATTAGGCTTCAGAACACTAAAACAGGCAAACATTTTTATGTACACTAACCTGACGTAAACAAGCATTTTCAAGGCATTCTATATTACAAAATGACAATAAAACCAAGCAGTTTTAAATATACTTAGGTAAATAATACAGTTATATTAAAAAATGTCAAAATGTGAATATAAACTAAACAACAAGTTGCAAGTGTCAAAGCCAGTGATGATCATATCACATATAGCCTTTAATTCCCATTCAATAGCAATATATTACTCAACCTAATTATAAACTATTGCAATATTAACTAACAGAAAAGCCAAAATATTTAAATAACAAGATAACAAAAGCATTATATTAATACTAGCACTGTGGATGGTAAAATGTTTATTAGAATCTGACTTTTTAGTGTGGGATGAGTTATATGTCACTTTAATTATATTTCGTCACAAGTCATTCAAAGGTATTGCAACAAAGAATACTTAACAGGTGAAGAAGTCTTTAAAGATTTTCCTCAGAAAAGATACATTACTGAGACATTTGCTAACACCTAGAACCAATCTAAAGACATTTCACTAGTTTTGTTTTTTGATTTGGTATTTGTTTTCAATATACTTTTATCACCATGTCTCTTAAGGGAAGTAACACTCCAATTCATATATTAAGATGTAGTAAGAATTGTATTTTTCTGTGCAAAGGCAGATGCATCTTTTAAGATGTCAAAGTATTTAGTTCTCTCAGGAAGAATAATTCACAACTTATTAGGATAAAGTATATTACATTTTGTGTTCTTCTTTAGTTCTTTAATTAAAGAAATAAGAACTTTTCTTTTTGACATGATCTTAGTGGAGTAGTCATTATCTAATCTTATAAAGTTTCCTCTTATTTCCATACGTGGATTTCACCAAGCTTTTTTAATGTTAAATCCTTTTCCAAACTGCAGACAAACCTGACAATGTGAAGAGTGGAGGAGCGCTTTCTTTTGTAGGCGAAGATGAAAGGTATGTATGAGCTGTCTCTCTATAGCAAAGGAAAGATCTTCAGGTACGTTAAGATTTTGAAGCTGACAAGTAGTTAAGAATTTGGCACCAATGCACAAGGTACAAGGTTCGATCCTGACCTCCGGCCAAAGTATGTTTGACGAGTACATGTTTTCTCTTTGCTTCTGTGGAGTTCTTCCCACCTCTGAAAAACACACTGAGTCTTTCCATCTCAAATCACCAATGAATGGAGCTTTGGGGAACAGAACAAGCTCTACATGATGCCTTATAGGGAGTAGAGTACTGTGGTGTGCAGTATCCTCAAGATAGGGGAAAATGGATAACAGACTGCACACTGTGGCAGGGCTATCCACTCCACAGTGCAAAATATGGGTCTAAGTGATTTAGTCATATTGACTAGTGTTACCAAATGGGCATAGGCATTTGCCACTGATACGTGGGTTGAGGACCTGGCCTATTATGACCTATGCCAAGGACTCATGGTAATGGTGGAAGGGGTGTATGTGCCCTTATTGGCCAGTGTGTGCCTGCCACAAAGCCCAGCAGTACTGGGTCAATAAGCTACTAGTCAGCCAGTGTCCAGTTGCCTTGCGTTATCTGGGATAGCTCTGCTGAGTGAAAGCTGGATATAAAACAAATCGACCTGTCAAATATGAACTAAGAATTGTTACACTCAATGCAGGTTCAAATCCAAGATGGAGCTTGGAAGTGAATGACATAACTGTACAGAGGAGGTTGGACATCCTATGTATCCAAAAGACAAGATGTAAGGGGAATGCAGCAAAGACACTTGACTTGGGTTCCAGAGTCTTCTACTCAAGAGCAGGACAGGCTAGACATGGTGTGGGAATTGTGGTGAGAGAGGCTTCAGAAGGAAGTGAGGGATATAATCAGAATAAGTAAAAGACTCATGGCAGACTCCAGTGATAGGGCAATATTCATCTCAGCTTATACCCCACAGCAGGGTTGTGATAGTGAGGAAAAGAGTGCATTCAGACAGCAGTTGCAGAACCTACTAGATAAAGCAGGAGAGCATGAATTGGTGCTGATAATGGGTGACTTGAATGCACATATCAGGACAGACAGAACAGGATATGAGGATTGCCTGTGTTCATATGGGTGGGGCAACAGGAATAAAGAAGGAGAGGCCATTATAGACTTCTGTCTGGCAAATGGCTTGATAGTAGCCAACACATGGTTCAGAAAGAGAGACAGTCACAAGATCACATACAAGAGTGGCCAAGAGGCAACTCAGGTAGACTTTCTCCTAGTAAAGAAAAGGCACTAGGGTAGAATCAGTGATTATAAAATCATCCCCAGTGAAACATTTGGCCCACAGCATAAACCACTGGTTTCTGCAATCAGCTGCAAGCAATGGGTAGTGAGGGCTCTAAGGTCAACAGAGACCAGACTGAAGACCTGAAAGTTGAGTGTAGAGAAAGTTCAAGCATTCAAGAAATTACTCAGGGATATAGCACCCCAAGAAGAGGAGGAAATAAGTGGAGTAGAAGAAAAATGGCAGTGCCTCAAAACTGCATGTCTGAGGACTACAGAACAGATATGTGGCTGAGCCAGGTATGGAAATAAAGTACATAAAGAGAGCCAGTGGTGGACTGCAGAAGTCCAGGAAGTCATGAAAAGAAAGAAAGAGTGCAGGAAAAAGTGGGAGATAGAAGAGGCAGACCAGGCTAGGAAGGAATACTGATTGGCTAACAATAAAGCTATGAAAGGAGTTGCAATGCCAAAGAACAGGGCATCAGAGACACTCTGCCAACTTATAGAAAGTGGCTCTGTGGGTGGCACAAAGAAACTATGTGAGGTTGCAACACAAAGACAGAGATAAAGAGATAAAGAAGATAGTGAGACACCCATCATAAGGGATGCCAACATCCTGCTCACCAGGCCATAGGACATGAAAGGCAGATGGAAGGAATACTTCCAGCAGCTTCTGAATGAAGAAAACCCTCAGAAGCTTTACTGCCCCAGATACAGTCTGCGATGAGAGAAGAAGAGGAGCCCACCCTAGAAAAAGTAAAAATAGCACTTAGGAAAATGAAGTCAGGAAAGCAGCATGCTCAGATGAGGTTACAGCAGATATGATAAAGATGCTGGGTGACATAGAGGAGAGATGGCTCCTGAGATTACTCGTAGCACTGTAGAGAGAAAAGCATATTCCAGATGACTGGAGAATAGGCCATTTTACAAGTACAAAGGGAACATCCAGAACTGTGGGTAGTACAGAGGTATCAAACTCCTGTTGCATTGCGTGAAAGTTCTGGAGAGGATGACTGATAAATGGATATGCAGAGCAGTTGAATGTAAGATGGGAGATGAGCAGTTTGGATTCAGGTCAGGATGTAGCACAACTGACCCAATGTTTGTAGTGAGACTGATAGTAGAGAAGAAGCTAGAGATGAGGAAAGAGTTCAACTAGGCATTCCTAGACTTGGAAAAAGCATATGACAAAGTCCCATAGAAAGCGGATCTGTGCATTACTGCAGTGGTTCAAAGCACCATAAATTTAGAACAAGGATCCAATGACTCAAGTATGAACAGTGTTCAGTCTTACAGATGGGTTCCCAGTGGGAATGGATGTGCACCAGGGTTCACCTCCAAGCCTACTGCTGTTCATACTGGTAATGGACTATGTTAGCAAACTGGTTGGGTGGGACTGAGCAATCAGGTTGGATGGGACAGATCAGCAAAGTTGCTGTATGCAGACAATGTGGCATTACAGGCAGACTCTGAGCAAGAACTTCAGCAAAGGATAGGGGAATGCAAAACTGAAGGCACATAGGTTCATAGGTTCATAGGTGTGCACTAGGCTAACAGCCCTGGAACCTATATAAGCCTAGCCCAAGAAGATTCCCTGGCATCATGCAGCACAAAGTTAGTTCCTAGTGCCTCTATCAAGCAAGGCCAATGAAGTGATCCCCAGGGTGAACTTCCTATTGCCCACCCACTTGTCAAGATTTCTCTTAAAGTGGGCCAGCACATGAGATGAAACTAAGTGCAGATAAGACAGTAGCAATGATAACGAATTGGGGAAATCAGAAGAAGTTGAGAAATGAGGTAGAACTTCCCACAGAAGGGAAGATAAAGGAACAGGTTAAGAGCTTCAAGTATCTTGGAGGGGTGGTTGACATGAAGGGAAGTCTGAATGAAGAGGTCAAAGCTAGGGTCAGAGGGGCTGCAGTCAACTGGCATACATTTTCAGGTATAGTGTATGGCAGAAGAATGGCTAAGAAGCTGAAAAGTAAGGTATATAAAACAGTGGTGTGGTGTCCTACTGCATTGTACAGAAAAGTGGGCAGTAAAGGCAGAGCAGATGAGAAAGCTAGAGGCAATGGAAATGAAGTACCTGAGAAGGGTGGTAGGATGCGCAGTGTGGGACAGATGAAGAAATGAGTACTTAAGAACAGAGACCAAAGTAGCTTCAATTGCAGAAAAGATCAAAGAGAACAGATTGCAGTGGTTTGGGCACATGTGAAGAATATTTGGGACAGACTGGAAGAAAATAAGAGAAAATGAGGGCATCCAGCAAAGAGGTGAATAAATTGTGTGACAGAAGATCGGCAACATTCAGGCATGTGTGTCGAAGAAGGAAGGTGTCTGACATTGAATCGAGACAGATGGCAACAGTTAACATGACATCTTGGCCCCACGTAGTAAAATGGGAAAAAAGAGGTTGATGATGAAGTATTTAAGAAGTTTATTAAATTGTCTCTTTCATATTTCTCTAGAATATCATCAGTTCTTAAACTGTTCCTTCTGTGTCTATTCTCCATATCAACAGTTTTTTTTTTTCTAACATCAATTATTCCGCTTTAATGGGAAATTCAGCTTGGGTCTCATCTTCACTTATTCTTCCCTCAAAGTCATTAATTGCAGCTTTAATATGAGTCTATATTATAATATCGAACGGAAAGAATGTTGAACAGCCGAAATATTGCCCGTTCCTCACTGTAGTGCAGTCTCGGAGTTGGTATATATAATAAGCGGGGGGTGTGGGGGGCAAAGCCCCCCAGAAAACCAAGTTATTTGAACGGCACTTTCGATATTTCAGCCGTTCAACATTCGTTCCATTCGATATTATAATATAGACCCTTTTATACTGCTAATGTGATCTCCATGTTGATTTGCTATATTTCTAAGTGTATATGTATTTTTACAATGTTTTTTAAAGTGTCCATTTTTGTATCCAGTTTATCAATTTTAATCAAAAGTTCTTGAATACTTGTCATAATGGATTGACTGTGCAATAAGAAGTAACTGTGGAATTCTGCACAATAAATACCGTGTCTCTTTAGCTTAGTAAATGTCTGTTGATATATAAAATAATAAATATTTTTCAGTAAGAATGTCTAAATGCAGTAATGTGAATTGTTGTATATATTAGATGTTTGCACACAAGGCCTGGAGTAACGTAATTTTGTTCAGTTGCACGTGTTGTAGAGTCTGGCAATAAAGTTTACTTTGAGTTTATATCTCTTCTTATGAAACAATCTTGGCTTTATTTTTTGCATGACTAATCATACAGAGTCATCTGTAATATCTTCAACAATAAAATCTGACTGGAATTTTTTTACTTCAGAGGGAATAGAAAATATACTTCTTTTTGTTACTTTAAAATCGAGTACTTATAGTTAAAAAAACTTCAAAATATAGATTTTAAACTGAAATAATCAGTCAGTAAGCAGATATATTTACAGAGCCTTTGACAGCTGCTGCGTCCACTCAGCCATGTTGGCCATGCCCCTTCTACTGTATTTCTAATGAATATCTGTACCTCCTTAGTAATGCATACTGTTAGAATTCTACTGTCTATATGCTCAAATTATGTCTGAAGAAAGTCCTCGGGCGGGTTGACCTTACCTGTTTCGCAAAATTAATAAAAAGAAAAAAAAACACTCTTTGAGAAAATGCATATCATCCACTTTAGCTCTGCAAACCCCTATTTCTCTCTCCTCTCCTCCCATGCTCTGTTTTTCAATGTTGTCCTAACAACCACACTACCAGACTGGTATACTCTCATTCTCTCCTATAGTACCTTTATTTCTTTGCACTTCCTTAAGCTATTATGACATATTTAGGGGCTGTCTTGCTTTCCTAAGTGACATAAATTAATAATAAGAAACATATTAAACAGTAATATACAAAAAATAAAATGACACTAAGATTATTAATTTGGGATACACTGCAGGAGAAATCTAAACTCATTAACCCTGAGTACCGTCTCATAGCGCCTCTGTGCTTACATCCGAGCACACTATGAGACGATTGGAAATGCAAGCTGTTACCCCCAAGAGCCTTCCAGTAGCGCTAGTAAGTTTACAAACATAATGAAAGGATATGGGTGAAAAATAAGTTGAAAAAGTAACTGAAGGTTGTCAGTTACCTTCTCAACTTATGATTTAGAGTGATGTTACCTGATGATCCTATTGGACTTTTATGAGAAAATCACATTAGAAAGCTTACTGTCCTTTCTTATGATTACACCTAAGCGGACTCCATCTGCGTTTTATGAATGAAGTGGTGCCAGACAATCAGATTCCTACAATGCAAACCACTGCTTGCATAACACCTCCACCCCCGTTCTAAGTTTCCATTGTCCTGCTTAAATTAATAGAGGGTCCAACAGCAGCTTTGTCCTTTTTTCCATACATCTGCAGACATTCGCTGCTTTGCTACTGGATACCTCTATTTTTTTTCTGGCCCCCTTGGATTGCTGGATTGAGGAGAGTACAGCCGCAGTCCCGCCGAAACTCAGTTAGCTGCAATGGAGACCTTTATCATACTTGCCTGCAGTGAGTGTGATTGTGTGAGTGAATGCATGCATGAAAGCAGAATGTCTGTCTGTGTAAAAGAATAGGAGACTGTGTGTGTGTGTATGTGTGTGTGTGTGTGTGTGTGTGTTTGTGTGTGTGTGTGTGTGTGTGTGTGTGTGTGTGTGTGTGTGTGTGTGTGTGTGTGTGTGTGTGTGTGTGTGTATGTGTGTATGACAGCGAGTGAGTATGGAGACAGAGTACTGTAAATTAACGGCTCAATATAAGTGAAATTAGTTTTTTTTTGCTGCTTGTTTGCAGTTTGTGGGGTGGGGGAAGCTGTGGGTGAGTGTGGTTGTATGTCTGTTTGCTTATGTGAGTGAATGCATGCATGAAAGCAGAATGTATGTCTGTGTGAAAGAAGAGGAGACTGTGTGTGTTTTGTGTGTGTGTGTGTGTGTGTGTGTGTGTGTGTGTGTGTGTGTGTGTGTGTGTGTGTGTGTGTGTGTGTGTGTGTGTGTGTGTGTGTGTGTGTGTGTGTGTGTGTGTGTGTGTGTGTGTGTGTGTGTGTGTGTGTGTTTGTGTGTGTATGTGTGTGTTTGTGTGTGTGTATATCAGCGACTGAGAATTCAGATAGATCGAGCCGTTAATTTACAGGAGTAGTTATAATTTTATATTAGTTGATAACTGTTTTTCCCAGGCTTGTGCTGATTAGTTTGGTATGTATTGCTTGTTGTGTAGTCCTGTTTGTTTTATGAAAACGCTTGTTTAGTAAGCTTGCAGAGTCTATGTTTGAAGGATTTTGTGTAACTATTTAAAGGGGTAGCTGAGCACCATGTACTATTAGTTCTGGCCCCAGTTATATGATAAGACTGTTCTACTTGCAGCTGTGGGAATTCACTGCTTATTTTATCTTTTTTTTCTAATTTTGGATCTTGCTTGTTGGTTCTAGTTTTGCACAATTTTGTATTTGTATAAACCCTTTTGGCAGCAAATATTGTAGTCCTTTTGAGTCTTCTGTGCACTATTAGTTAGGTTTTCCGACTACAGTTCGGGTTGTTTCTACGTCTTTAAAAAAGGGAGATATGTCTTTCGGCTTTTCCCAGTTAGAGGTCGCCACAGTGGAACTCCGGTCCGCTAATGATTGGCAGTAGATTTTTACGTGCTGAGTTGCCAGCCCTGACTCACAACCTTCAACGAAGGTACACCCATTCACGCATGTGTCCACACAGAAGATGCTCTAGCTGAGAATCGAACAGGACAACGTCTTACTGTGAGGCGACAATGCTACTGCAACACCACATGTTTAGTAATTAATAAGCATCACATAATGTTTGGTGACATTTGCACTGCGTGTTGTACGTGGAATAGTAATTTCTGGGAAGTTGTTGCCACACGATTATAAGTGTGTTTATAATGAGAGTGCATGGCATCCCCAGAAGCTGTGTCTGAACATCTTGTGTGCAGCTGTGTTTTTAACTTATTGTGGTGGGCAATATTTCAAAGAGTGTATGATATCGCACTGTAGTGTAGATTAACTTGGTGGTTTAATGGGAAAAGTTTGTCCCTTACATGTTCATTATCCAAAATTCAGCTATGTTTGCACTCTTCTTATCAAGCGTACATTGTCAATCTGAATTGCATGAGTTGCTACTGTAGACAAGTACATGTTGTATCATCAAAGGAATAGTTCACGTACACCATAAGCAAGCATAAGTAATAAATAGCAATCTTATGAAATAGGCACTGGACCGTGGTCAATCCTGTGACTTGTCTCGTCTACCAGTATTTGTACACTTGCTCATTTTCCCTACTTGCGATAATTGTATGTTTCTTTATTTGTGCCACTGTGTTTAGTTCCTGTTGTTGTTCCTTATAGTATATCTTGCACAAAGCCTGTTGTGAGTAGCTTTGCCTTGGCATCTCTAGCAGGTTTTCTGTCAACACCGATAATGGCAGCCTTGTGGTTAGTGCAGTTACAGTTTGGTGTGGCTGCCTTGAGATTCTCTGTTTAGCTGTAAAAATTGGATGGCGCTAGCATTTATACCCCTCCCCTTTTGATTTTCTTAACCATTCTGTGTGCTTTCATTTTCTTGTTAGATGTCTTTTAACACTTATTTCTTGTCATCTTGTTCAAGTTAGTTTCTCTTGCCATTGACATTGTGCATTTTTTTCTTCCAGTGGATATCTGTTAACCCACATTTCCTGTCAGGCCAAAAAAAAAAAAAGAAAAACTAGATCGAGGTGAACACTTCTTGTCTGCAGTTGCTGAATGAAAGCACTGTCGTGTATTGAGGCCCTGCATTTCTTGAGAAGTAGGACACATGATGGATGCCAGCTCCAGCCTTTAATGTTTTGAGCATGTTTGAGGATCCCATTCAGGATTTCTGGTTACTCCTAGGAGTACTATGTCATCCACTGTGCTTATACTGATGTAGCATGCAGTGAAATCACATGCTTCTTGGTGTGTCTGTTGCTGAGTAAAGATGCTTTTTTGCTCACTAAAAAGATAAAGGCAACTGGGTAGATTTTCCCACTTCCTCCTTTCCCATCCTCACTGCAGTAGATAACAGGCAGATCGCTAGATAAGCAGCTGTACTCCAGCTGAACTTACAGAAGTAGATAATGTTGGGCTTTTTTTGGTGATGTAGAAAGATGCTACCCTTGTCTCTCCACAGTCTTTTTAGTGGTGTAGTTGGGGAAAAAAGCATCTCATTGTGCTGTGATTGCTTATGCAATAATGCGTGTCTCTTCTCAAAAAAGCACATTCATTGACTTGCATTACAATGTTCATTTATGTTCTTTGCTAATTGAAACTTTGCTGGTAGTACCCATGTTAGCCAATGCATACATAATTGCAACACAAGAAAATAACTGCAGAGCAGTTAAGTGAACTGAGGAGCTTGTAAATATCCCTAACATTGTAAATTGTAGCCTTTTCAGATGTCCCACTACCTTTAGTTAGATGCAAAGCTGACTTGACAGGATTAGGGTACTGGTTAAATCAGAATGGGTCTTACACTATTAAATTTAACAACTTCGCTTTCCATATAACCAGGATAGTTTTGGAAAAGAATGCTATTTGCTAGGCAGTAAGTGCTACCTACAGTTGTTGGGCATGTCTATAAATATGGAATTTGTGCCTAGATATGGGACTCCTTTTGGGATACATATATTTACAATGAATCAGATAATATTTTTTTGGTTAAAACATTTATGTGGCATCATTGTTGGTTGAGAAGAAGCTCTAAATGTTTTTGGATTATTTGAATGCAAATGACTTTGGTATTCATTTTTTCTTAAAACATGAGTTCTTTACTACTAATTATCTTAACATTTCTATAACTAAAACTCTGGATTGTTCTACAGTTACCAACTGTTACCATTTTATATGGTACATTTTCTAAAATTCCCTCGTTTGCCATCAGTGGTCATTAAACGTGACCATTCATTATGCTTCAGGTGAATTTGTAGTTGTACTGATGACTGTGACAGGCTTTCTTGGGATTTAGTGCCTAGCTTTCATCATAGCATTATAACAAGTCTGGTAACCTTTACAGTAAAGACTGTGCCATGTGACAAGCTGTTACAGTACTGATCCCAGGTCAAGGAGTCACCTGGGGACCCTTAGACTCATTATTGCAAATGGGTGTTGGAGAAAGTGTAAATAAAGCAACGTCCCCATTCTTTTCTTAAGAGTCAAGGAATCATTTACATTCCTTGGTTTAATGCATCATACAAAGGGAGGCACACTCAGGAGTGCAGGACCCTGTAGTGCTGTATGGTAGTGTCACCAATTTGAAAGTTAATCCAGTCACCCGCTGTGGAAATAGAGCCCGCAGTTTTCTGCTCTTCCAGTACCAAAGGCGAGTGTGCTACTTACTGTGCCATTGACACTATCTACTGAATATAGCAAGCTTGATTAGCATCTAGTTGCGCTACTATAGTAGACCTTAGGATAGCTTAGCAGAGAGGGGATGCAAGTAAAGACTGACAGTACAGAAAAGACACAGGGGTTAAAATGGATATTCAGAGGAGGAATGTAGGGGATCAAGACGAAAACCCAAATTTCAGGCAATACTCAATATACACAGCTGCGATGCTGACTAACATGGTAAGAGGAGGATGGATATCTTGTGTATCTAGGATACAAAATGGAAGGCAGTACAGCAAAGCCGACTGGCTTGGGATCCAGAGTCTCCTACTCAGGAGGACAGGCTAGAAATGGTGTGGGAACTGTGATGAGGGAGAGACTTCAGAATACAGTGAGGGATGTCATCAGAAGTAGTGACGGACTTATGGCAGACTCTGGTGTAATGACAGAGCAGTATTCATAATCAGCCTATGCCCCACAGCAGGGTTGTGATACAGAGGAAGACAGTACATTCAGACAGCAGTTGCAAGTCCTACTACACAAAGCAGAACAGGAGTTGGTGTTGACAGAATTTGTGACAGCAATCTATGACCCGAATGCACATATCTGGAGAGGCAGAAAAGGATAGGAGGACTCCCTGGGTCCACATAGATGGGGCAACAGAAATAAAGGATAGCCCATTCTAGACTTTTGCCTAGCAAATGACTTGATGGTAGGCAACACATGGTTCAGAAAGATAGTTAAAAAATCACATACAAAAGTGGGTAACATGCAGCTCAAGTAGGCTTTCTTCTAGTGAGGAAAGGGCACTGGTTCTCCTAAATAATATAAGCCAAAACAGTCTTCTCTACTGACTAATGCTGGGGAATGTTACAGAAGGGTAGTTTGGGGAAATATTTCATTCAGGTGCTTGTGCATACATCAAGAATTTTATTGAAGGGGTCGCTTGGGTGAATGCTTCATTTTGGTTATTGCACATACTAGGAAATGCTACTGAAGGGTCATTTGGGTAAATGTTTCATTTTGGTGATTATGCATACCTCTACATTTTACTAAAGGGGTCAGTTGAGTGAGTGTTTCATTTTGGTGCATGAGTCTACCTGGACATACTAATGAAGATGTTGCTTGGTGAAATAATTAATTGAATATCAGGGAATTCTTCTGCATACATGGTCAGACTGCTGCAACATGTTTGGGTGGGATGAAAGGCTGCGTGAGATATATTATAGTGTTGATTTTTGGCATAGCTCACCCAGATATTTTGGACAATATTGCTGTCTTTTTCACTGCTGTGTCTTATTCTAATTTGAGGGATGATTGGGCAAGATAAAATGATTTACTACTTTTGGATCAGCCAGGTAGTTTACATATTTCTGACTGTCATTTCTGTTTATGATTATACTCAGTGTTTGGCTCAGTGACATAAATGTTATCACTTGCACAAAAGTACCAGCATGGAGCAACCATATATTTTGGGCAATATTCCTGGCTCTGGCAGTCATGTGTGGGAGGGCTCAGTAATATGGAAGTGTTATACTGTTTGACTGAATGACTCAGGTCTTCTCTTTACTGAGGATACTGAGTCTGTGTTACATAAAAGCTGCACAGTGTAATATAATGACTGCCTACTCAACAGGTTATGTGCAGCAATTATCACCTGTGTCTCTCCATACTTACCTTTGCAGTAATGAAAGGAAGGTCATTATCCCATTAGCAATATGTGCAGTTACAATAGAGCAGTTAGTCATTATCACTTTTCTGGGAAAAGTCTCAGCTGCATTCACTGTTATTCACATAAGTAGAAGTAGTTATCACTTTGATGAATGCACAAGCCAGGTTGTGTTTTTTCTCTGCTTGGAGTCATTGCAAGCAACCCCCTTCATTCTTCATCAACTGCCTATCCTCCTAACATCCTAAACCCCTGATTTTTTTCTTGCTGTGTGTGTGTATGTGTATATATATATATATATATATATATATATATATATATTGTTGTTGTGTCTTTCAGCTTTTCCCGGTTAGGGGTCGCCACAGCGGAACACCGGTCCGCTAATGATTGGCAGTATATTTTTACGTGCCGAGTTGCCAACCCTGATGCACAACCTTCAACGAAGGTACGCCCATTCACGCATGTCTCCACACAGAAGACGCTTTAACTGAGAATCGAACAGGACAACGTCTTACAGTGAGGCAACAACACTACCGCAGCACCACCACCGCAGTTTATATATATATATATATATATATATATATATATATATATATATATATATATATATATATATATATATATATATATATATATATATATATATGCACATGTGTGTATATGGATATATATGTATGTAAATAATGTACTTGCACATATATACATTGGTCACACGCATATATATATATATATATATATATATATATATATATATAGATATATATATACATATAGATATACATATATATATATATATATATATATATATATATATATATATAATTTTGGCAATTGTGCGTATCTCAACATTTTCCTGAAGGGGTCATTTGGGAGAATGTTTCATTCAGGGACATGTATATAACATGCAGTAATGAAGAAGTTGGTAGGGGAAATAATTAATTTGTGTACCAGGGAAGTGCTTGTGCATACATGGTCAGACTGCTGAAGATCGTAATACAGATACTGTGCAACAAGTATATGTTATCTATATCTCAGGTTTCAGTGATGGTTATTATAATTTGTTGTTTATGTATCCAGCTTTCAAGAATAATTTATTATCTGTTAATAATATGCACATACTGCATTGAAGAAAACTGATGGGTCTTATTGTAACCAGAGTGATGGTCAGAAGTGATAACTGGAATTATTACTTTTGTGACTAATTCTTACATGGATAAATCTGATAAGTTTGCCATTTCTGCTTGTATTACTGTACTTCTGCTTATACTCAGTAGTTGGGCATGTTTCCATGCTTTGTCAGTCATGGGTGGAAATTAGATGGTAGGAGAAAGGGCTCAGTAACATCCAAGTGTTATATTATTTTGACGGACTTATAATGATATAGTATTTCTACTGAATGATAATGAATGCCTCTGCACTCCACACTAATGTATTAAAACATTCTAATGGAAAACATGTGTGTGTGTGTGTGTGTGTGTGTGTGTGTGTGTGTGTGTGTGTGTGTGTGTGTGTGTAGTAGGTATGTACCTCTGCAGCGTCATCACCACTTACGTACCTTATGAAAAGAATAATGTCCCTGTGGATAGGAGTGAAGATTTGTATGGTCTAACCAGGTAATGCATTATGATATACATATATATGTACTCTTCCAATAGATCTGTCAACATCTGCTTGCATTTTCTTTCCTGTGCAGGTTTGTCCACCTACTGACACTGACATGGCTTTACAAGCAGGAGAACAACAAGTGAGAGTGTGGGTATGTGGCCATTCCTACATTCACTGGGCTGCCAGCCATGCCTCCATAACTGAAAACCAGTACAAATTGAGCTTCCCCACATCCAGTGTGAAGGTATACTGGAATGCAAGAAGAGGTATGCATTGGAGCGGAGTACTGCAGTTGTTGGAAGAGAAGTGTTCCATCTACCCTGAGCCCAACATCCTTGTGCTGCATATTGGAGGGAATGATGTCATCAGTCAACCACTCAGAAGGCTATGGTTTCAAATCACAGCAATTTTTGAACACCTGCAGTCATGGTGGCCATGTTGTCATTTTGTGCGGTCTGACATAATTCCTTGACAGATATAGAAAACAGCAAACAGTCAACGGGCAGCGCACAAGGCCAGACAATTACAGAATGGGTTCATGCATGACTTGATGTACATGGTCGGTGGATCTACAATCTGTCATGACAGCATCACCATAGAAGATGTTCACCTGTTCAGAAGGGATGGTGTTCACCTAACTGAGGAGGGCATTGCGTTGTTCTTGACTGACCTCCACAATGGTGTGAGGAGAGCTATGCAGGATTGGTAATATGCAGCTTGTGAGAAGAATGGAAAACACCCATGACCAAGTAGGACCAGTATGGTAAGTAAAACTCTATTATGAAATGTTTTGTGTAAAATATATTTTTCTGAGTTTGGCAAATAACTCTGGTAAGGAGCTGGTGAAGATGCTGAGAAAGAACAACTGTTTCAGGAGAGTGCTAGCACATACAATCTAATATGCCAGTGACCATCCTGCACTACTTTTTTTATTCTGCTTTTATCGGGCATGTGTAGAGTTTAGATGACAGGAAGGGCTTAGTAATACAGAACTTGATCCCTTGGGACCAGTGCTGAATGGACACGTAAAGAGAAATGGCATAGGTAAAGCAGACTGCTGACACTGAAGGAGGTCGTGTGAGTGGGTAGCCAGCACAGCTGTTGGACAGATCAGGTGGCCTTGCCTGCCACTGAAGTCCCATGCCTGTCCTGGGTTCATTAGTGGAGTGCAGTCCTTACCTTGCTTTTTCTCTTTACATGTACCCATTCAGCAGTATGTTGGCTACACCACGAATGTGTATATTTACAATCATATATGTCTACATGGTAAAACAACTGCTTCTGAATGCTGTACACATGTACATATATCAGTTTTGTTAGGACTCAGGTTATGGAAATTATGATTTTTTCATATTTTGGTAAATAACTTTGTAAGGGAACATGTCAGTGTGCCAAGTAATACATCATTTTGAAGACAGTATTGATAGTTCCAATATGGTAAAATAATTGTGCCTGTATGTTGTACACATGTGCAGATATCAAAGTTTGTTTTGGACTTAGGTTATGGAAATTATGATTTTTTTTCATACTTTGGTAAATAACTTTGCAAGGGAGCATCTGAATGTGCCAAGCAATACCTCATTTTTAAGACAGTATTGCTGATTCCAACATGGTAAAAGAATTGTGCCTGTATGTTGTACACATGTGCAGATATCAAAGTTTGTTTCGGACTTAGGTTATGGAAATTATGATTTTTTTTTCATATTTTGGTAAATAACTTTGCAAGGGAGCATCTGAATGTGCTAAGTAATTCCTCATTTTGAAGACAGTATTGACAGTTTTAAAACAGTGAAATGAATGGTGCCTGTATGTTGTACTCATGTGCAGATAACAAAGTTTGTTTCGGACTTAGGTTATGGAAATTATGATTTTTTTCATATTTTGGTAAATAACTTTGCAAGGGAGCATGTCAGTGTGCCAAGTAATACCTCATTTTGAATACAGTGTTACTCCTTACAACATGGTAAAAAACTGTGCCTGTGCACTGTACACATGTACAGATATCACAGTCTGTTTAGTCTTGTATGATTATGAAAATTATACATTTAAATACTTCTCATTATTATGCCCATATCTTTGCAAGGGAGCATGGTGATCACACAAATGATGCATCATTTTGAAGCTGACATTCAGATGCACAACTTCTACAGTGATATGTAGGCTTTGTCCTTTACATGTGATGAGATATTAGGCTTTGTCTATTTATCAATTATGAAAAATAATAAATTAATAATATTTCTGTGAATATCTCAAGAAAGGAGCATCACACAGTAATGGTTAAGGTATCATTTTAAAGCTGACATTCATACTAATAAATTAATTCAAATTGTGTGGGTCTGCATGTTACATTGACCAAGATATTATGCTTTGCTTTTCCAAAAAGGTAAAAAAATATGCACAATATCAACATTCCTTGCCAAATATTTAATAATGACTTTTATATGCACTATCAACATTTACACTGTTGGAAAGGTCAGTGTCTGCTGAACAACTTTCATGTTTACATTTTTAGTCTAGCTCTTATAGTTAAAGAGTTATGAACATTTGTTTTCTGTATGGTATTACAAATGGATTTTCTGAAAATGAGCTCAGGTTGCACTGTTGTTCCTATGGTGGAATTAAGCAGGCAGCTTTTTCTGAGCTCCGGAGTGAATGAGTTAACAAACATTTCTCATTTGATATTAACATCTGCAATAATTCCATAAGTGAGTGTGTAGCATGCTGGGATAAGGGGATAATATGAAATGTTATGGTAGGAGAGAGGGGAAAGAAACAGTCAGTGTTATGCATGCACAGTTCATAGTACTGGAAATATTTCTGGATATTAGTTAATAATTCTGAAGATATGCACCATTTTCATATGTACAATACTATTTCCAAAGCAGATTGATTTAAAACCTATACTATGATCACACGGATTAGCAGATGATGATTGGAAAAATGTGCCATGTTGAGTACTATTCATGTTGTTAACTATGGAAGCAACAATGGTGTTTCATACTCATGCAAATATCTTGGCAAAAAAAAAAAATCATTCGGAAAGGAAATTCTTGCTGCCTTGAAAAAGCTGAAGGCTAGCTGGAGAAAAATGCTACAGACATAACATGTCTAGCTTATACAGTTTCCAAAATCTAAAAATGTTTTCATAAAGAATTAAAGAAAGATATAATTCTGGATTTCAAGTTTTTATAGTTTACTACAGTATTGATATAATAGTTGTGAATGCATTGGCCAATGTTATGGTAAATATATTCTGCCGAGCAATATTTTTCTTTTCACTTTTGCAATGATATTTACTGCTCACAAGATATTTACATTTGTTTGGATTATGATTTTTATCATGCTTTTTCTGAAAATGCTCAGAATCTAATGATGTGTATGTAGGCTGCTAGAGGTGTTGATATTCCACATCTAATACTTGTAAATTCCTGTGTTCTTCCCTTTCTACATTTGTCTCCTTCTCCTTCCTTCCATTGCTCCCTCTTCTACCCCCATAACTTCTCCTCCAGATCAGGAAGTATTTTAAGATATGAAATGTAGGTATTAATGAGGTAAATTAATAAAGGTGACACTGATTACCACATATTTGGGGTTTTACAAAAAGAATCCGACCATCTAAGAAACAATACATTGATAGTTTTATTGGAAGGCAAGTATATTCTTTTCAGATAAAAAAGTGATGTTCATTCCTAGGGGAACATGCAAGAAATCTTTAGATGTTTCTTAATGCAGTTTGCTATTTTAAGAGATTACACTTGATAGTCTTAGTTTCTATATGAAAAGCATATCCAGGTGCTGGTTTTAATACTCTTTTAGCATGTTATAAGTGTGCAGAGTTAGAAGGTGATGGGACCTGCAGCAGGTGGCTAAGGTGAAAGTAGTTCTGTTTTAAGTCTTTTGTACAAGGAAATAAACGTAATGTAATTATGTAATGATGTCATTGTAATGATGTCATTGTAGGATCCAGGCACACACCTAAGTATTCATGCTCTTTTGTAGATTCATTGTTTAAACGCTTCCAACATAGTGCAAGAATGAAGACCTAAATGGAAATGCCATAGATAAAGGTGAATCATGTTTTTTTTTTCCTTGGTTTCTCTGATTAGTGCTGGTAAAAATTGCTACCACATGGCTATGTCATTAACATACAATGTGACTTTCATATTCATAACATATAATTTAAAAGAGTTTAGGAACAGCACAAGGAACATGTACCAAGGGCAGATCATCACTAGACATTTAAATGTGGAAGCTATTTTGAAAAATGTGCAGAGATGTCTGCCCATGAAAGTAACAGGTTTCTGGCTAGACTGAATGCCAAAATCATTGCCTTGATATTGCAGAATGTAAACCTGAGCTTAGTGACTTTGAACCACTTATGCAGCCATGAAATATTTTGGAATAGTTATTTGTTGGCTTAGATAGGCAATGACTCCCTTGTATAAATATATTGTCTTCTGTATATAACAAGACAGTGATAATAGGGAGGATGAATATTAGGTCAATATTAAAAATGGTGAGGAGGAGCAGACTAAAGACTGAGATGTGGAGGCTGTCTGTGGAAGTGAAGGAGAGAAGAGGCTCTCAGACACAAGCCAGGTAAGTCCAGCCACTTGGATAATAAGTGACCCATGACATAGTACTGTTAGGACTGAAGTCTCCTGATTTGTTCACGAGACGATGAGTGACTGAGGAAAATGTAGCTGAAAACTAAGTAAAGCTGAAGATGTCATACCAGTATGGAGTGAGTATTCAAAATTATTTTCCACTTTCTTTGGTTTTGTTCTTTTATGCCTTAATCGTGCATAATTTAACTTTGTTTTTCACCATTTACTAGTGCTTCTGTTTCTACATGTGGTTCTCATTACTGGACTTTGCATCAATAACCAATCTAATTGCATGATGCCAGAAAACAGGATTTCTATTACAGGTTTCTGTATATTTCTCACAGACTACTCTTAATACCTAAGAGGAAAATAATTAAAACTGCCACAGAAATTGCTAGATACATGGATAACCAGAAGAAAATTATGATAAAAGTTTGCATCTGCATGTTTCCACAAGGATCTTCAGATGGCATTGTAAAGGTTATCACAAATCCTGCTCAGGCCTACCATTTGTTGTCCTATCTGAAGCTGGAGGAAAGTTTTGAATTTTTTTTTTGGGGGGGGGTTAGACTCATAATATTTAATAGATTGTTTGAAGATGGATTACCTAGTATAAACCAATGATCTAATGAACCCCATAGATTTAGACTTTGTATCAACTGTGTAGCTGCTTAAATACATATTAAGCACTATTATAAGGAAGACCAGACCCTTACATATGCAGTGAACTAGAATGCAGCCAGATATTTAATAGATTGTTTGAAGATGGATTACCTAGTATAAACCAATGATCTAATGAACCCCATAGATTTAGACTTTGTATCAACTGTGTAGCTATTATAAGGAAGACCAGACCCTTACATATGCAGTGAACTAGAATGCAGCCAGGAATGCTACAGTTTCTGTTGAATGTGCAAGCTGCATTGCTCTGAACCATACCTCTACTAGGCCATATGCTTCTCCAAATGAAGATCTGCTACCAGGTTCCTACTGCATAGACCTGCTCTTATGGTCTAAAGGAGGCAGTTTATCTTTTCTGATCCCAGATCTAGTCTCTTGTTAACTGATTATCCTGTATCACTAATGTTTGGGTTGAAGCACAACATGATTTTGGACTTTTTCTAATTATACTGCAGTCACTTCTATAAAGTACTAATATGTGTCAAGACTGCGTGAGAATTATGGATAAAGTGTGTGAGAGGGATGTACCTCTTTTTCATCATTGTAACATTTCTGGCTTTCATGGTGGTCCAAGTTAACCCATTCTGTTTAAACTTTAAAGCAGGGAAAGTTGCCTTTGTGGCCCCTGGGCAGGAGCAGATTCCCCACCATGCCCCATGATTCCCACTCCACTTTTCTTAACATACTGGAAACTATTAAGGTACAACCAAATACCTTAATACTGGGTGACTTCAACTACCCCACCATTAACTGGGAAAACTAGTCATGTACCAACACATTTGCTCAACGATTCTTGAAATTCATAAATTCCAAGGCCTTGGATCAATTTATCCATACCCCCACCAGGGGCACCAATATCCTAGACCTGGTCATTACCAATTTGGGTGACCGATGCTCCACACCACAGGTCAGCTCCTCGTTGGTCAGATCTGACCATAAGCTGATCATCCTAGGCATCCATATCCTGCTCCTACCCCCCATTAAGGTAACCACCATAAAAAACTTCTCCAAAGCCAACTTCATGCTTCTCAAGACAGAAGTGGCAAATGTCACGACACCCATGAAGATGGAAAGTAGACGTACAACTGCTGAATCTTACACCAATGCACTGCATGAACACATACATGATTGCATGGATTGTGCCATCCCAAATAGAACCAAAATGCTCTCCTCAAAAAAAGGAAGCCAATCTCGTGGTCCCCTGCTATAAACAAAGTCTACAACAAAAGGATCAAACGGTTACAAAAAAGAGTAAAATCCCAAGTTCGGAAAAAACTCCCTTGTCAGGCTCAATAAGAAGCTGAGATCCCTCATAAGATCCTGCAAAGTTAGTTATGAAAATAAAAGCACCACAGATTCTAAAGACAACCACAAGGCATTCTATAGTTATGTCAAGTATCTCAATGACAACTCTCAGATCTGCTCTGAGTTACAGCACAATGGCACTAAATATACAGAAACAACTAATATTGCCAACATCCTGGCAGATAGGTTCATTGCTAACTCCCCCCCCCACCCCTTAAAGGGCCCATCTCAATACTGAAAGAATACCAAGCCCCAGTAATCATGGCTGCATAAGTAAAAACCATGCCCTCCAAAGCCAAGAATACAGCATCCATGGGACCAGAAAACATCCTGGGCTGTGTTCTGCACGAACTACAAAACGAACTGGCACCCCACCTAAGTACCATATTCAATCATAACCTCACTTCAGGCTTTGTGCCTACTGAATGGTGCACAGCTGCAGTTATCCCACTCCACAAGGGGGATCCACCACAGACCCCTGGAACTACCACTCCATTAGCCTGATGAGCCTGATCTGTAAAGCCTTGAAATGTATAATCATGGAACTTATAAACAAAGACACAGGTAACCTTCAAACTCTGGAGCCCACCCAGTTTGGGTTCATGAACTGCAGATCATGTCTCCTAAACCAGACTGACATCTTTGAAGCAGTCACCAGAGTGGTGAATGAGGGTAAAGTGGTTCACACAGCCTATCTAGATCTCGCTAAGGCATTCAACACCATCCCCCACTATGGAATCATAGATAAACTCACTAAACTGGGCATAAATCCCTATGTCAAATGATGGGTTGCCAACTGGCTCACTGACAGAATCCACACCGTAAAAGTATCTAACTCCAAATCTGACTCTAGACCAGTGACAAGTGGAGTACCACAGGGTTCAGTCCTGGGTCCACTCCTGTTTGGCATCTACTTCTCTGAAATTCAGTGGGTCTGTGTCTAACAAAGTTTACAGATGACTGCAAACTGGGAGCCATTATTGAATTCCCAAATGATGTGGACATTCTACAAAAGTGTCTCACTGAGACATATGCCTTCTATCAAAGCCATGGCCTCAAGCTCAATGCCAAAAAATGCATAGCTCCTTGTCTGTCTGTACATTGTTTAAACATTTCTGTATTTCACAGCAGTTTATTTATTATGTGATTGTAAATATAAATCCAAACTCTATGTGGATTGAGCATTTATTTTAGTTTGTATTGTGTTACATTTATCTAATGGCAGCAACAGGCCATTATACTGTCTAAACTACTCTTTAAATGCATTTTCTATGTTTTCTTCCCTCCCTTCCTATCTTTCCCCTCCCTGTTCATACACCAGTTCTATATCCTCTTTTGTGCCTCCATAATTTTTATGAGCATCCATTATTTTATCTGTTCATAGGTAACTAATAGACTAGCTGCCCTTGTGTGCCCTTTTTAAGCTTAGCCAGTATCCCTTTTTGTGCTTGAATTAACTTATTCCATTTGGTTAGGGATTGTTCTTACCCATCCCATGGTCGATAAAGATATACTACTCCGAACAAGAATAACTGGGATCAATGTAGATAATTTGAGGAACCCGTACATAGGATAAAGCATTTAGCAGCTGCCTCTATTCACTGGTAGTACATGGGGTAGTCCTGAGATAAATTTCCTGTTTCCAATCCATAGATCCAAGTTGCACTTGAATATGGACAAGGGCCAATTTTTTTCCTGTGGATGGGGAGTCTGCTCCAGAGCAGCTGTATCCTCTGCAAGATATACCTATCCCACCAAACTATTTTGTTAATGTTGCAGAAAAGGTTTAGATCCCTAGACCGAGTGATACCATTTGATTTGCTGATGTTTAGTAAATCCATCAATATTGGGTCTGAGGCTGCTTTGTATGTTAGACACAGGTCAACTCTTAGCAGTAAGTAGGATACTGACTACAATGACAGAGCTTTGAGTTGGCCCATGTTGTGTAGCCCTTCTATCCTTTTAGTAAGGCAACTCTGTGGGTGTGCCATATGATGCATATGTCTAGATAGATACATGCAAATGGGCAATTATACTCAATGAATGGCCTAATGAGGGTTGAGTAGAGGGAGGAAATGATATCCCTGAATCTAGACACATTCCTTTTCTTTATAAGTTAAGTAATATAGAAAGTCTTTCTTGCAACTATGGAAACATGCTGGACAAAAGTTAGGGCATTCTCCACATAAGTTCCCTAATCCCGAACAACTGGGTCAAAACTTAGGGTCATAATGTCAATGTTGTAGTTCTCTGGGTTAGATGACTTCCCAAAGGATGAAATAATGCATTTTTGGCATTATTTTTAGCCCATGATTTTGGCACCTGTTATTTATTTGGGACAAACCTTCCTGCAGGATTGTTAAGTCATTTGGAGATTGAATAACTGCTCCAAGCTTGCAGTCATCTGCAAGCATAGTCAGCCAGAGCCCTTCAGTATTGGCTTTTGCTTCAGAAAAGAGATATCAAACAGGAGAGGTCCCAGCACAGAACACTGGGGGAGTCTACTGTTGACTGGTCTCTTTGTGGAGGTAAATTCCTCAGTTTAAATTTTCTGCATCCTCTCTGTGATCCAGTTGACAATCCAGCAGGTGAGATAGGGGCTTATTCCCAGTTTATTTAGTTTTTCTACTATGCCCAAATGGGGAATTGTGTACAAAGCTTTTGCCAGTTTGGGATATGTGGTGTCTGCCTTCATCCATTGCTTTGGCAAACTTTTCAAAAAAGCCCACCAGGTTAAGTAAGCATGACCTGCCCTTAACAAATCCAAACTGCAATGGGTCCATTGTTTGGAAGTTCCCTATGTCTTGATTGATTAGTTCCATGATATGTCTTTCCATGGCTTTACATATGAGGCTGGTCAAAATTATGGGTCTGTAATAGCCTGGCTTTGTGGAAAGTCATCTGCTATGTAGGGGAATGACTGTAGCTGTTCTCCATTTGCTTGGTCCATATGGAGGCTGAGATTCAGCAGTGTTGTTAGGAGTGAGACTAAATAATTCTTCATGCTATTTAGGATGGATCCAGGGATATTGTCAGGACCCATTGATGCACTATGTTCAACTTTTGATAGCACTTTTAGGGCTTGGTCTTATGTGATAGCTGGAAACAAGCCAATTTCAGGTATACATTATGGGACAAATGGATGGAAGAGACTGGTAAAGTTAAAGCAAAATTTATTGGCCAGAAGGTTCTCTATATCTTCATCTTCACTGTCGGTAACATCATACACAATCAGCTTAGTGTATTGCTGCATTGCATTTTTGAGATGATGAACATAACTAAAAAAAGACCATGAGATTGCCTTTGGCTTGGGTAGCTATTTATCGTCAAACCTGGCTTTGGTGGATTTTTATTAAGCTCCTCCATCTTTTGTTTAATTTAGGGAAAAGAGCTCTAACATTCTGAGAACTACTCTTCTTACCTGTGGTCAAAATCCTTTTCCTTTTATTGTAAAGCTTGTTGATACTATGGTTCCAGTGTGTAGGTTTGTTGCTGGAGTTTGCCCTGCACTTGTTCCCATGAGGAACAGCCCTAGCCAGATCCAGCACTGGGTGACCAAGGCAGCTACCTAGGGTCCATGTTGCCCATGTTAGATAGGGAGGGGTGATAAAAAAATAAAATCTTCCATAGGTAACACAAGTCTGAAGAATTCCATTAACACAACAAGCTTTAAAATCTCACAGGAAACTTTCTGCATGAAGATAGCAGGGCTTTAGGACCTTGCTGGAAACTTCTTTGCACAGGAACATACCCCAGAAACCTAAGATGTTTCTCCTAATGTAAACTGAGGGAGATTCAATTTAGGGCCAACAAACATGGATTCAGAGCTGAGCCAAAGAATTAAGTACAACAATTAAGTGTGAAGCCCTAAGTGAGTCGACCTAGCAATTCAGAATGTACAAAGAAGTGAGCAAAGCCAACAATTCATTTCAATAACTGTAGAGATTTGGAAGTGAAGCTGCATGTGTGTGTGTGTGTGTGTGTGTGTGTGTGTGTGTGTGTGTGTGTGTGTGTGTGTGTGTGTGTGTGTGTGTGTGTGTGTGTGTGCATGTTTAATGCCCCAGTTAGGGGGCTGGCTGGTTAAATGACTTTGCTCACAGCAAACCCCGAACCTTGAGCATTTGAGAACAAGTGCCTTAAACTTCCACACCAGCTGTCAGCATATATCTCAATGTCCAGATCTTTGTGTAATACTTTTGGTGTTTTCCTCATATAATTTGTGGTTTTCTGGCAAATCAGTGAGAAATTAATTCACTAAGTAATGGCAACCATTTCAGCTTCAGCCTTCATATCCTTCAGAAAATGCATGGTAGCACAGTGCCTTTTATTCTAATGACTTTCTACATTTATATGAGTAACATTTAAAACTTTTCCCTATTTTGGGGCCTTTGTCACTGTATTATTTTTAGCTTTGTCCAGATTTCTTGTGATAATAAATTAAGAGGTATGACTATCAGGTGCCCTTTATTTATTTATTTATTTATTTATTTATTTATTTATTTATTTTGTAAATCAGGATTACAGTTTGTCAGTGTCTGTCACAGAGTTTCCTATTTATGTTATTCAGTCAGTGGTGCAACAGGTAGTATATTTGGCTTTGTTTCAGAAGGTTATGGGTTCTCTTCATACACCAGGTCGATTGATTGCTGACACTACTGTATAGCATGGTAGGGGGTGAACTCCTGAGTGTGTTCTCTTTGGATGACATGCTTGGTGACTATTAACATGTTGTCACTTTTCCAGCCCTTGCCTCTTGCATATCACCAGGACACCATTTTTTATGTAACATAAGCTATTTATTCTACAAGGGCAGCAGGCACGGAATTTGTATATAAGTACTGAAATGCAAAGTTATTTGCCATCAACAGCCTCTTGATTAGTTACAGTTCTATTTAACGTGGAATTATTTAGATGACTTTTACTACAGCAGAAACTGTGCATATTGACTTATATTGGTGGATTATAATGGCAGCACTTTGAGTAGCCTTTTATGGTTGAAATGTTCTGAAATGTGTAGCCTTGTCATTATTGGTTCATACATTTGTTTCTTTGCTTACTGGTAAAATCGTCAAAACTATAAATTTAAAACACATTATTACAGGTGGTGCTCTATTAAACAGGGAATGTAATTTAATGCAACCAAGAAAATGGAGCAAGAACACATTCCCCGGGATTCATGAAGCTTGCGCCAGGCGCAGGCATAGCGTAGGCGGTATAATGCCAAATATGGCCGTCGAGCGATTCAGGTACGATCCAATTCCATTTGCACTACCGGCATACTCCAGAACTGCGCAGCCCTCTGCTTAGGTATGCTAATCACCCCATGTGCAGTGTTGCACCATGCAAATGAAGGCATATAGTGATTCATGAAGTGGTGCAGGTGTAGCGTAAGCCCACGGAAATGTAAACCAAAAAACACGGTTTACATTTTCCAAAACAGAACATCGGAGCTATGGAAGCGGGCCAGACCCATGTATCACAAAGTTAACATATGCCAATAGTGAAATACATAGCCAATGGCATAAGAAAAGATGCACAACACCTAAAAAACAACTATAATGTCATGTCCACAGTAACGCACAGTACAACCGCAGGGCATGTGTGCGCAAGCTGGAACATAAAGAAAATATATAAAAATGTCATAAAATCGCAATGTAATACAAATCAGGTGTATACCATAATACAAACTGGTAGGCATGTAACACCACAACCAAGGTGCAAGGGTTGCTAAGGGCCTGCGACAGTGTTTGGCGTGGTAACTATGAATTAGTAGTCAATGCCATGCAAATGAGGCAGATAATACTGAATCGCAAATGTCCCGCCGGATGAAGGTTGAACCATACAGCGCAGTGCTATAACACTGAGGAGTGGCTCAAAGGAGATACATGACATCAGCAGAGGGGTGTGCCACCGTAGCAGTAAGCACATTGCAGCAATGCAAATCTGGCCTGGCCATTGCTAAGCAAAGCTGCAGGACAGGGGTGGGGAGGAAGGTATAGAATTGTTTAGTTGAAAGCACACATGGTGCCCAAAAGCGCATGTGTACGGGGATGAAAATGTGCCCAAAACCCAGTAAGCGGATGCACACGGCGAGAACAATAGAGCAAACAGGAAGGTCAGGGGAAGAAAAGAAGGAAATGCCGAAGTAGGGTAATTGGCATACTAATGAGCAATCAACACCAATCAACTCACGGCGACCAATCGACGGCAGCTGTCAAGTCTGCTCGCAGAAACCTGCAAAACAGGATAGGGGAGGCATTGGAATGCAAAGAAAGGAGGGGAGGCATTGGATTGCAAAGATAGGAGATCTGTCATAGCAGAGCAAAGCAAAGCGACAGTAGACCGGCAATAGCACACATTACGCAAGATACGCCAGGTCTAGGAAAGTACAAATTAAAGCAGGCTGCCGTATGCATGCCAGAAAATGGTAGGGGGAACATGCAGAAATGTAAAGGGAAGGTCAAGAGGTAATCCACAGCAGCCAAATCTAATTCAACACCAAAGGCACCACAATAGTAGTTCCGGTAGTAAAACACATAAGATACCCTATAGCTACGATCGTACATACACACCCTACGACATCATCGGTGTTCACAGCACAATAGTATAAAGTGTGAAAGCACCCTACACACACCTGTGAATTCCCAAACACTGCACCATAGGTGTAAACACACAGAGAACTTTTAAAATGTACATGCTGGGAGCTGCCATAGCTGTGATTCATCAGCATGTGTTAGAGACTGACGGTGTTGTGGAGGATGATGCCGACAACCACTGGAGGCCCTGGAGGAGGAGAAGAGTGTTCAGACCAAGGGTAACCTACCAGGGGCTACATGATCCGGAGATAGTAGAGTGTTACAGGGTGGACAATGACATCTTACAGCAAATAGTGGAGCTGTGCCAGCCAAGCCTGAGAACCAGAAATAACAGAGGGGAACCCATCCCAGTGGACACGAAGGTATGTGTAAGCATGCGAATACTAGCCACAGGTACCTTTCAAAGGCCAACTGGAGATATAATGGGGATCTCACAGGCATCGGCATCCAGGGTACTACACCAGTTCCTGGATGCCATGTTACCACATGCCAATGAGCATATATACCTCCCCCTAACTCAGGAGGAGTTGGCCAGCAATATGCATCACTTCCACCGTGTAGCACACTACCCGGAGGTACTGGGAGCGATAGACTGCACACACATACAAATCAAGTCACCACCCGGTGAGCATGGTAGGCGCTACATAAACCGCAAGGGATTCCACTCCATCAACTGCCAGGTCGTGTGCAATGCCCATGGCATAATCATGGATGTGTGTGCTGGCAGCCCTGGAAGCTACCATGACTCCCATATCTGGCATGCCTCACAGCTGTATCAGGTATTTGTCAGGGGGGACATCCCACATGGCCACCTTGTGGGGGATGCTGGCTATGCACTGGAGCCGTGGATGATGACTCCCATCAGAAATGCACACACACCCATGCAAGAATGCCATAATGAGGCACACGCACAAACCAGAATCATGATAGAGCGTGTGTTCGGGATGTTGAAATCACAGTTCTGGTGCTTGGACACATCTGGTGGAGCCTTGCAGTACTCTCCAGGCATGTGTGCCCACATCGTCATAGTATGTGCCATGCTACATAATATGATCCTGCAGAAACAGCTGCAGCAGGGACAACATGGTGAAGGCCCTCATAGCCCACCGCAATTGCAAAGGCCATCACAGGCACAGAGAGATTCAGACCATGAACACACTGTGCCAGCCCCAGTAGGCAGATGGAGGCATGCCCAATATGCCTATGCCTTGGCAAAGAGGGAACGTATAGCACATACGCTGACAGTGTAGGCCCCTACGGACTGACACACCTCTCCACCTGCACACACAGTAAAATGGACGGCACAAAAACACGACCACCTGAAAATTGTAATGTATAGGTGGCCCACTGTGTGAATCCTACATAGGCAACCCTCAAACATTGCACACAGAACAGCTATTGGAACAAGGAATGTCAACACCTGAACAGTACATGCGCCTATCAGCATATGGTGGTGCTGCGTGTATAGGTTCCCAGGTACATCGGTAGGTACATGGCTGATTGTCAGAGGCCATACACCAAACGGGGCAAACACTGTCCGCTGTCACCACAACATCGAGTAACCAACTGTCTCGTAGAGTAGCAGAGGCAATAGTGGGAGCACATGTGTGTAAGCACTGTTCTGCACACACTCAGCATGGAGTCCCTGCTGCGTTAATGAGGGGCACCACATAATATAATCATGGATGTTATGTCAAGGCATGGGGTATACCCATGACAGGTATTCGTCACCCCGGCATGCTCCACCCACGGTCGTTTGAAGGTGTAGCACAGTATCGTGTGTGGCTCACTGTGATATACATACCCAATGCCGGAGCACATCCAGTAAACATCACATGGACATACCATTAACTGGACCCATCAATATGTAAACTAACTGAGTTACCCATGTGAGTGCAGAATGGAGTAACAGCCGTAGTATACTCCATGTACAAAATGACATAACACGTGTACAAATCCCAGATGGCCATATGTTAAATGCAGTGACCGTCGTGCATGTTCTCGGTCCCACGTCCTGCAAAGGATGTAACATAATCCCGAAGGCACGAGTAATGCATGTCGGATGCAGGTCATCAGATCATATGTTTAGCACACATTACCGGGAATATGCATTGCCCACTGCTGGTAAGCAACGTTTAAATATGACTATATGGATATGCGCAAAACAGGGATAAGCTACTCCAAATATCGCGCAGATCACGGTCAATGATGTCCAGACCAGGTGAAATCAGCATTATTCACCCCTGTACTAATAGCGCCTGCTCTGAAGGGTAAAACGACCACTGCTGGTGTAGAATACGCAATCATGTATAGAATCACCTAACACTATTGCTAGGCAAGATGTACCTATGGTAGGGTTGTCACCTCTTCAAATGACTAATGTGGGGCATACGTCAGATGTCTGCAGGCCGACACATACACCCGGCCAGAACAAAAAGCAGCACTGCACTGTTTTGTCTAGATAAAAGCTCATTCTTGTAATATTTACTTACTTATTCTGTTTGTTGGTTCAGATACAGAATAAAAGTTTAATGCGATTATTACATAAACTATAGGAAATAAGTATGTTCTAAAATCACAGGACATTTGCCATGTATACAAATATTTTGCAGGGCACAACTGCCCAAAGAGGGACTGTCCCTCTCAGAGTGGGACAGCTGGAAACCCTAACCTATGGCAGGTGTGTAATGCGACAGGTACAGACACAAACGTGTGGAGTCCAGGAAACAGTATACACCAACAAGTACACAATGAAAGGTGTAGCTTGCCTGTCACTTTCCCCGTCAGATATATATATATATATATATATATATATATATATATATATATATATATATATATACACATATATACATATATATAATACAGATAGAAAGGGCGATAGAGTGATATATGTTGATATATACGGATTCAGCGATATCTGCAAATATATATAGATAGGTCAACGACATTCATAACACCTTGGAGTTACTATGGAATGTGTAACATACCGACATGCATAACCACGAGGCTGAAAGACCGAAAGTGAACAGTACAACCGCGAGTAATAGTATGATGATATGAATGGATAATTAGTTACTGCTGCCGGTGTTGCGGTCCACGTAGGTACTGTGTTCAACTGTGTTTGTGAGTGCCGTAGTCTGTGCATGTGTGTGCTGAGGGTGCTGTGTGCATCCCCGTGTGACTGTAATGTGTGTGTGTGTTCACATCAAGTGTCTGCTAGTGCCAACTCAGAGGTAGATCATTACGGTAGGTGTGGGTATAGCTAGCCGTAGGCATACGGTCAGCACCTGTCCCACATTAGGAGGGCAGCCCCTCCCTGGGCAGGTGTGTCCTGACATAAAACATTACAAAGGGCAAATGTCCGAGATCGTAGGACATTAATATGTCCCATATATAATGTAATAGTTGCATTAAATAGTTATGCCTGTATGTAAGAAACATGAATGTTACATGCAATATGATAAGTAGCCAAAGTCCCACAACAATAGGTATGTATTGAGGATAAAAGTATGTGCTATCCTGTGTACTGACCGTGGCTATGTGTTGGCCTGTAAACACCACTGTGTGTCCCGGAAGTGCCCAACAATGGCCATATGAAAAGGTGGCAACTCATGGCAAAGAGGTTCTGTTACCAACACAACCACAATGACTTCAGATATCTGGGACAGAAATATACGGGATAGCTGTCATGTAGACATATCCGTTTACATATCACTGCAATTCTGGAGGTATGGAAGTATCAACCTCACCTGCATACTATATAGAAACCAATTAACAATGGCCCAATGTACAATCCCATAACATAAGTCTACTAATTGATAGCTCTTTAATTAGGGACAGAGCCCATACACATATATATGGAATATGTAAAAATGCAAGCCCCACAAACCTGTATATGCTACGTACACCCACCGACATCCCCCACACTAGAAACTATAGCAATACAGACTGTAGTAACAACACAAACATCCAGTCAGTCAATTACAACTGCAGAACTGTCAACATAACTTGTGAGGGACACAATTAAAGGCTCCATGCAAAATTGCAGCCATTGTATAATGGAACAAATGGTGATGTTACAGGTTTTGTTTGCAATAGTCCATTAACAGACGTTGGGATGACAGGTACACCCACATGTTGAACCACATACTGTAGCTGTCACACACAATCCACGGGGGACATGAATCCAAAGTATACATGTCTCTATGCATAGCAGTTGCAATTACACATAACAAAACGCAATACAGGCCGTCTCCCCGAAGGTAGGGCAAATGGGCAACGCCCAAGTGGAGAAGTCAATTATACCCTACTGTTGCCGCGTAATTGGTGAATGGAGTAGCTGCACAGCTGATATGCAAGTAATTAGTCACTCAGAAACACCAATAGGCGGCAGGAAACCACATGTTACAGGTATCGACGTATATAAGGAAGACTTGCCAGACATTCAAACCGTATGCTCATACAAAATACCCATGTAAGCAGTGTGAGAGAGATAGAGATGAAAGTCCATAACGAAAACAAGGTATGTAGAACACTCGGTATGTAAGTTTATGTACAGCATGTTTAGTATTAATTATTTACTGTATGTATAGCTTGGTTTGCATTCATTAAAAGTGTCTGCAATGCATAACATGGGAAAAGGTATTTATGTAGTGATGTCTTGCTGAGCATACTTAAGCTTGTAGAAACTGTGCATCCAGCAGTGAGCCACAAGGTACACATCACAGACACCACAAGGGATGATACATGAGGGCTTTAAACAGAACAATTACATACAACCCGGCATCAGTGGCAGGGTATGTCCAACAAGTACGTGCCATAGTAGGGGATAGTATATGTTGATATACTGTCACAGTAGGCATGTGTATGGGCATATAACGACAATGACATCTCTAAGATGGTTCCGCTGTGCAAGTATGCTTTGCATTATGGGATACTATGTAAAATATGTGTAATGTATAGTATTGTTGGTAGATATGTCAGATATTCTACACAGCATAACAGGCATATCATGCATACCACAGGTATCATCTATTGGCATGTACAATAACAGGATACATATGGCTTGTAGGCACGGGACATTGTAATAGCATGATAGCTAATCTAAATGGAAGGGCTACCATGTGTAACCATGCATAAAGGACATGTAATAGCTGCACAAGTTCATAGTGGGGTACTATGCAGTCTGGCAAGTCTATGTGTAAGCATAACCACAGTGTTCACACCAGTGGCACCTCTCTAGGGTAGTGTCCTGTGATCAGCAGAGCCATGTGTTACCTGCACCTCTGCACAGTACAGCCACTGCAGTGATCCCTGGCGTACATGTGTCTCCCATACACCAAGGGAGGTATCACATGAACAGTGCTACTGAGTGTCCCTGCGTGATGTACATAGTAGTCATGTTCCAAGGCATGGTGAGTGTCTGGTTTGGGAATGTAACCCTCAATCACATCCCACTTATTGCTGCGTGTGTGCACATATGCATTTGTGTATGTCACGTATGTGGAGTATATCCATTAATATTGTTGTGGACATGGGCACTGTCTGTTCAGCAGAGGTCACCCCTGAGTATGTAGTATGCAAATGTGTACAGACGTGGTGTCCGTAGTTCAGCCACATACCTTAGCTGACAGAGCTCAATAAACGTCATGGCGTGTTAATGTTGTGGTATGTAAAGCTGTAGCTGTTGTGTAAGGTGCACCCTAAATGGGGTGGTGTACCCTTGAATGTGTGTAGAAGTCTTGCATTCAGAGGTACAATGGGTGCCTATGTACTGGCTACACACCCAGTACAGATAAGTGTGGCCATGTAGAAGGATATCCACGCCACAGTGGCAATACGGTAATCACAGGAGTGAGTGTGACATACGTGTGTACTACAAACATGTACAATGTGACATGTATGTAGGGGACTACCACCTATGTGATAGTGGGTGAATGGTGTAATGCAAAGATGATGTCCATGGACCTTGTGTCATGCAGCTTGAGGCCATGATATTCATATCAGGTATCTGTCACAGTGACACCCGTATGGATGGAGTCAGTATCAGCTGGTGGATCAATCATGGCACTTTGTATGCAGGGGTTTGTCAAGCTAGGCAGGGAAAGACCCTCTGTGCTAGCCTGTACCTCAGGGAAGCATATACTGAACATGAGGAGCCCTATGACTGAGGACTGTGGTATGCCAAATGTAACTGAAATGCAGTAGGTACTATGGTATGCTACCCTCATTGTGTGTCCTGTCCATGAGCCAGGTTGCATAACATCCTGAGACATAGGGTACGATGTGCAGGTGGATGCATATGTTGTCAATACCAGAATGGAGAACAGTGCTGAGAGGCAATGAGAGGACAATGTAGGATGTGTGGACTCCCGTATCATCATCAACTACCCTGGTAACTGTATGAAAGGAGTCCACCAGGTGTAGGGGCCATGCTCTGGCCCTAACAAGTCCAACTCGGGTGGCATCAAAGGACCAGAGCCCAACAATGTCTCTGTGAATGATGTCCTTTATGATGTGCCCCATAGCCGTGCAGAACAGTCCAGTCAGGTGTGTAGGGCTATAGTCCCACTCGTGCATTGTGGTGCCACCTGTGTGGAGTGTGATAAATGTTGCTGTGTGCCATTCAGGGGCCACAATGTCTGATACAAGGCTATTACTGAATATGGTGGCCTAATGGGGAGACATGTAATTCAGAGGTTTGTGGACATCACAGCCTGGGACTTTGGAAGGTGACATGGGGCCAGTGTCCCAGGACATATAGAGTGCAAGTTAGTACTGTGTAGGTGTGAACGCAGGGACACCGCAATGTTCCTGCATGGATTGTGGCCCTGTAGTGAGTGAGAGGGTGTAATGTTAGCATTGAATCCATCTGCCAGCATGTTGCCAACATCACCTGGGTCTGTAATGTTCCTGAGTGACTGTTGTATGTGAGAGCAGATGTGGGTATTGCCATTGACTACTGACATATCACCATAATGCCTTGTGGTACACCCCAGAATGTGTCACAGCAATGTTTACGTAGCTAGTCATGGAGTATGTGATGAGGGATCCCGTGGCCCTACCGAGGCTGACCAGTGAGCTACCCCACCCATGGGATTGTACACCACTGTGCAACAGCCTCCACCTGTTGTTGTATATTATCTCCATAGAACTTGACCACCAGAGTGGCGTCTGTTATCTGGTGCGTACCATCATGGCTCTGTGTGGCATAGCATGATCCATGCAGTCATGTATGTGCTACTGAAGTGCACTGCAGTATGTTGCAGCATTTGTATGTGCATTATCCATCTGCACGGGTGTCATGACATTAACAACCGCTGTCATAAGATGTCTGTAGTAGGTGTTGTAGTACTCATGTACTGTGTATGCCGTGAAGGGTGTGGTGCCGGGATGTGGCTAACAAGGTTGATTAGCATATATTCAGAATCCACCAATGAGGGGATGACCACAGGTGTGGAACACCAGTCACATGTTGGTAGTGTTCATGTCAAGGTTAATGTTGGTGTTGGAGGTGGTGTGTATGGGTTTATCCAGCCGAGTGGAGGTTATGACTCATGGATGTGTCGGTACATGAGTGGCTATCCCAGTTAAGTGTGGGTTAGTGTCAGTCACACATCAGTAGTAGCTGTCTGAGCCCTACTGTACAGTACACCAACAAATGAGGTCTGGTAACCGTGGGGTATGTAGTGGAATCTGTAGCTTGTTACAATGTGTATAGCCATTCCGGACACAGTTAGTTGCATGTGGAGCACCTCTGATGCATTGTGCTAAGTAACTAGCCAGGATGTGTGTACAACATAGTGGGATGTGGGAACACCTCAGGTGTGGGTGTGCCGGTCCAGGTACGTGCCTGCAAGGTATGGTCTGTCTATAACCTGTCATTGCAGGTGTGCTATGCAGAGCCTAGAGGCAGGTCCCAGTCACTGCAGAGATATTGGAGTGGTGCATTATAAGGTGTGCCTTGCCTGTGTGCATCACAGAGCAAGATGCAAGCATTGTGTCACATGACCCCATGTTTTGCTTGCCAGTTCCCGTTCTGCTAGTGACTGTTATTGGAAACTGTGCAAGACAGGCAGTATAGAAGCAGCAAGAGCCTTACATGTAAGCTGTACTCCCAGGGCTGACAGGTGCAGGTCATCTGTGCCAAAGCATTGTGTTTGACCAGGTCAGTCAAAGCGGACAGATACCAGATGCCTGTGGAATGACAGCAGAAGCATAGGCAACTGTTGAAGTGACACAGTCAGTCGTTGTACAGTGGTATCGGGTCTGGATGAATGCATAATGCTCCCCAGGGCTTGGCCCACACCTTCAGGGCTACAAGACTGGCGAGCTATTGCATGTCCCTGCACACGTAGTCTGTGAAGTGGCATCTCAGGGCAGTCACACTAACATGGAGAATGACAAGTCACAGCGTACCTGGTGAGGTGTGGCATGGGTGCATAGGTTATGTTGCAGAACCAGTTACCTGACAGCAAGATGTAAGCGACTATCGCCTTGTGTAGCCTGCTGTGTGGAACTGCAGTGTGACCGCCTACAGAGTCACCTATGACTGGTGTGTTGTGTATGTTATAACACAGTATTGGCTGTATGTGATGGGCACACATGAGTCTGTGGGCTATAAGTTGGTGATGTTGTGTTCCATGTGGGGGCTGCCTCTGGTGCCTACACAGAGTATGGAGAGGTACTGCACACATTGTCCTCATATGTGTGGCCTGTGGTGGAGATCATGTGAGACTATGTGATGAGTGGGGTGTGTTGCGAATGTTACACATCCCCACATGACTGTCAGGTGCAGTCAGGGTTGGTGACAGCATTACCCCCAGCAGGGCTGCATAAGTGCATCCCCCACAGGCTGTAGTGTCGTATGTTGGGAGGTGAGCATTGAATGTGTACATGAGACAATTGCTCTATTGCCACATGTACGACATATCCATCTTATAGACAGGCAATAGCACTGGTACGTGACAGTTGGACATGCCTGTATATACAACCATGTCTCACAGGATATGTGAGTTACATGTGTACAACAGCTGTTGTACCATAAGCAAGCTGGAAATCTTAGGACAGCCAGTGTACCTGTGGGAAATGGTGTGGAATGGGTGCTATATTAATCAGTAGCTCATGACAGGCTCACAAGTTCTGAACAAGTGCCTAGCATGACCATAAAATACAGATAGGGTGTTGGATAATATTAACCCACAAGTGGTGACGACAGTCATAATGTGTGGCACCGCACTATAACCCTGCTGAGTATGGTGTGCATGTCCATGAACCATTATCACTGTAGATGTTAGCAGTACAGATGTAAAAGACAGTACGGATGTTTGATTACAAATACCTTTGTATGTCACAGGAGTGTTCTACCAGTGGCCTGTTGACAGACTCACAACTACAAATGGTGCCAGAGTGACATATGCATATCACATATTTTTTTTCTGCATTTTCAACCTTTTGTGCCTTTCGACGACTGTTTATGCCTATTTTATAGAGTTATTACCTGTTTTTCCTGTTTTTATAAGCTTGAATTGTTTGTTGCACTTCCTAGTTTAAGTTTGCTTAAAAGTTAAACTACAGGCTAATACACTCAAGTGTACTAGCTTTTGATAGCATTTAATCGAAAAGCATAGCATTTATTGTGTTTTCTGTCCTATCTGTGTAAAAAAACTTGAAAAAAAAAAAAAATATTCTTGTTTTCCATACTTTCCTGAATAGTTTGTTCCAGTGATCAGATTTTGCTGATCCCTGGGCTTTGTCTTGGTTCCTGTACTTCTCCATTTTCCTTGTTTGGTCAGGGGGAAGTTTCTTTACTCACCAGTGAGAGTGGGGAGTACTGAGCTGCCTGTTTGTCCTCAGAGGAGTGGTTTAAGACAGTAACTTGTAGTTCATTGGCCATTTTGGGTCATTTCCTGTCTTTTCCAGTCCCCTGCTATAAAGCACGCTTTAGCGCGGAGTTGCCACAGGAGCACACAAGAGAAGCGGCGGTTAATCAAGGTTAAACTATTCGGGCTACCTAAAGTCCACTCTTCATTTTTTCCCTTAGAACAGCTCCTCTTGAACTGTACTGCTAATCTAACCAGCCTATTCTCTAACTAATAAGTTCAGCTCTACTTGATTCCTAAGTAGACTATTCTCTATCTGTAAAGCCTAGCACTTGCTCCTAAAGTACTTTTTACTCTGATATAGCACTTTTTATTATACATAGTACCCCACCAGCCTAAAAACACCACATCCCCCGAAGTCTTTTTCAAACTCATCTACATAAAGTTTTTGTCTATTCCTTCTAGTATGTCGAGGGATCAGTTGCTAGTATCCTCTCCTGCTCAGCTGGTGAATCTGGGAATATTGAGGCAATGTTACAATTGCCTCATGTACACAGACAACCCTCTCCTTCTCCCACAAAACACAAATACATGCGAGAGATGCAACAATATAGCCAAACTGGAGGCTGAGCTCTCTCAACATAGGACTGGCAAGACCAGACAGGAGGAGAAGGTAACCACACACACCACAAACCCAGTCTCACATAGCACTATCACAACTTCAAATCATACACATAAACACACAAAGACATACTCGGAGGCTCTGATCAAAATCTACCAAAACAGCAGAGGCCACCAAAGCAGACACCCAAACAACTGCCTCCACAGGGCACAGCACATGCAACACATAGACCACAGAGTCAGTGTGCCAAACAGTCACAGCCCTTAAGGCCAAACACAATGCCAGACACACTCGTCATAGGTGACTCCATAGTCAGACACACTGACATTTTGCTCACCAGATTGAGTAAGGAGAGGGTCACAGTAAGCTGCCTATCGGGCGCTAAAATCCACCACATAACACAAGCACTCAGGTCACTCAACTGCAGGTACAAGTATGACTCAGTCATTGTCCATGCTGGTGTGAACGACCTGAGACGTACCTCCCTGGACTACATAAAAAGAGACATAGAGAGCTCTCTGATTATGTAGCCCAGGCAGGTATGACCCTGACCTTGAGCAGTATCCTACCTTCACCAAGAATGATGCCACAATACAGAGACAAGATGATCAGCTTTAATAATTGGCTTAAACTATGGTGTTATTCAAAGGGGATCCAATGTCTGTCTGCCTGGGATGACATGCTGGACAATCCATGCTGCTTCGCAAGGGACGGCTTGCACCTGTCACCCCTGGGCTTCCGGATTTTGGCCCAAGGCTCTTTCCACCCCCATTGTGCCTTTTTTAGGCAAGGCTCAAATTCTAAACCTACCACCCTAGAACACAAAAAAGGAAAAAAACTAAGGGTAATGCTGCTCAATGCCAGAAGTCTCAACCTCAAGATGCACGCACTCGAAGCCCTTCTCAGTATGGAGAACATTGATATCTGTGCTGTGACTGAAACCTGGTTCAAGGCTCCTGAGAGCACCCCGGAACTATCAGGTTTTACCTCATATCATGCGTTCCGGCCCCAAAATCCGGACAACACCAAGGACACCCTCACCTCAAGGTTGGTGGTAATGCACGATGCATTGGAGACCATCCAGGTGCAGTTAACCATAGGCAAGACTGCTCTGCAGTTTGTAGCATGTTACAGGCCACCCTCTCAAACTCAGGAACCTCACACAGCTTTCCTGAAAACACTGGAGGGGATAAATGTATCTCCAAACACCATCATACTGGGTGATTTCAACTATCCAAATATAGACTGGGATCACTACTCAAGCCCCAACACTCTAGCCCAAAGGTTCCTAGAGTTCATAAACTCAAATGCCATGGAACAACTAGTCACCATCCCCACAACAGGAGAAAACATACTAGATCTCATCATCATGAACATGGGGTCACAATGTTCAACACCAGAAGTATACCCATCATTGGTGAGATCAGATCATAAACTAATCTCACTGGAAGTCCACATCCCGCCCCACCCCAGATAAAAAAGACCACAGTGAAGAACTTCTCAAAAGCCAACTTCACACTTCTAAAGACTGGTGTGGTCTCTTTCAAGGCCCCTGAGCCAGCGGAAACCATTACTCAAACCGCTGAATCACTTACAAATGCCTTCTACCAGCACCTCCAGGACTGCATGGATCAGGCAATCCCAAACAAAACAAAGACTCTTTGTACCAAAGGCAAGCATCCAGTCTGGTGGACCCCAGCCATAAACAAGCTCTACAACAAAAGGAGGAAGCTACTACAAGATAGAGCAAAATCCGTAAAAGGGAAGACACCCTTGATCATCATAAGTAAAAAAGTGAGATCTCTCATAAAATCATCCAAGGCAAATTTTGAGAGAAAAATCGTTAAGGACTCAAAAGACAATCATAAGGCCTTTTTTAGCTATGTTAGAAACCTGGGAGGAAACTCCCAGATATGCTCAGAATTAGTTCAAAATGAGATAAAAATCACTGAACCTACAGACATTGCCAACATACTGGCTGACAGGTTCAGTGCAAATTCCCCCCCCCCCCCCCCAAAAGAGAGATATCTATACCAGAGGATTGTAGCCCCCCAAACATCTCAAATGCTCAGGTGAGAACTGCTCTCTCCAAGGCGAAAAACACAGCATCCATGGGACCAGATGGTGTCCCCGGTTGTGTGCTCCACGAACTCAATGAGGAATTAAACCTGCAGTTAGGGCAGCTGTTTAATCTTAGCCTCACCTCAGGATATGTACCCAAGGAGTGGCGTACGGCAACGGTGGTCCCACTTCACAAAGGAGGTGCCTCCACCGACCCCGGAAACTACCGTCCCATCAGCTTGACAAGCCTGGTCTGCAAAGCTATGGAAAGGATCATAATGGAACTCATAAATAAAGACATAGGGGACTTGCAGACTTTGGATCCAACCTAGTTTGGCTTTGTCAAGGGCAGATCATGCCTTTTAAACTTGGTTGACTTTTTCGAAACAGTCACCAAGGCCATTAACGAGGGCAAGGCAGTCCACACAGCCTACCTTGACCTGGCAAAGGCTTTCGACACAATACCCCACTCGGGTATCATTGAAAAACTCACCAGCTTAAATGTAAACCCATACTTCACAAGATGGGTTGCAAACTGGCTAAGCGACAGAACCCACAGGTTCAGAGTTGCTGGCACCATGTCAGACTCCAAGCCTGTCACAAGTGGTGTCCCACAGGGCTCAGTCCTGGGCCCACTTTTGTTCGGCATCTACTTTTCAGAAGTACAAGCAAACACAGGAGGATTATGCCTGACAAAGTTTGCAGATGACTGCAAACTGGGCACCATAGTTGAAAACCCATCTGACACAGACATCCTTCAGAAGGGTCTCATAGAAATGGATAACTGGTGCCAGAGCCATGGCCTAAAGTTAAACGCCAAAAAATGCATAGTCATACCCTTCGGGAAAAACAAGGTTACCCTTAGTTACCATATAGGTGGCAATCCACTGAGCACAGAAGAGGTTATCAGGGATCTGGGGGCCCAGGTTGACAGTAACCTTTCGTTTGACACTCACGTTGCCAAAGTATTTAGGAAGACCTTCTACATTGCCCACCTGATCATGAAGGGATTCACCTCTAGATCAAGGGAGGTCATCGTTCTCCTGTACTCATCACTCATCAGACCAATGATTGAGTACAATGCCCCATTCGGAATGTATCTGACCCGACACCTGCAGCAATTGGAAAGGCCCCAAAAGTTCCTCACCAAAAGGATAAAGGGTCTCAAAAATATGTCTTATGCTGCCCGACTGAAGGAACTCCAGCTCTATTCAGTCGCTTACCGTCTGCTCAGAGGTGACCTATGCCTGACATACAAGGCCATGTCCAACCCGGAATTAATGAACATGCTTCACCTCACAAGATCTAAATCCATCAGAACTACAAGGGCAAGAGACTTAAACCTCAACACGGCTATTAATAGGATGTGCTGGAGGGACAGATTCATCACCCAGAGACTCCCTATGCTGTGGAACAAAATCCCAGTACATGTGAGGCAGAGCACCTTGCTGGCTTTGTTCAAGAGAAATCTTGACCAATGGATGGGAGATCGCAGGTATACCCCAGGGATAACCTCAGTGTCACTGCTTGACAGAGGCACAGCAAAATAATGGCATAGTATCCTTCAAACTAAACGGGTGGCGAAAGCCACAAAACTCTGGGCTAGGCTTATAAATGCCCTAGGGCAGATAGCCTAGTATGAACCTATGAACCTATGAACCTATGAACACCAGTGCCAGCTACAGTAGAACAGGGTTAATGTGTTGTACTCCACCATCATTGTAGCCCATACCACACAGACAAATGTTAGGCATCTGTGTATGTAAGGATGTGAATGGCCATGACCTATGAGGAATGGCTGTGTCAGTGTTGTGAACAACATATGGAATGGGCTGTGTGGGTGAGGTGTGTGACATATGTGCAAATTCTGATGGATGATATCAGCATTGTCACCGCTAGGTGAACATCCCTGTACCCATTAACTACCACCTAGGCTGTGTTCATCATTATGGATACTGTGTAAGGGATGGTGCTGTGCAGTACACCTCCCTGACTTGGTGACGTCTCCAGGCCCTTTAGGTAGTCATACGAGGTACCCATGTCATGACAGGGTGCCATCCATGAGCACGGAGATCATTCGACAGGCATATACAGCACTGGGGTGACCAATATTGGATCACATATCACCTTTAAGGGGTAATGGCCATGTGTGGATGGGCGATACCAGCCTTCACAATCCTCACCTCCACTATGCAGCATGCTGTCTACCTTGCATAAAGACATCTGCTACACCATGATGATGGATATGCTACATGTCCATATCTTGATCTGTAAGATATACGTCATGGATATCCACCATCCTAATACTAGGATCGCCACATGCTGGACAGATCCCTGTGCCATACATGTGACATACTCCCGCCAAACCATGCAACCCTGTCCATCAAAGCTGCACATGTCATCCCAGTCATACATGGTGTGATGGCTGCATGGTAGATGTAGTATCAACTGTCTGGATCCGTAATGTGGCACTGATGCACCTCGCGGTGGCATAATGGCTGTCTGTTACAGCTAGGAAACCTTGCCCATACATACTATGATTCATAACCATCCCTGCGAATGATGTCCGACTAGCCATTGTCCCATGTCTATCACATGTGCAACACAGGCGATCCGTGGCAGGATGTTGAACAGCTGTACAGTGCTGTGTAGATGTATATGGCAAAACACATGCATGTACAGGTTTCCATGCGTATGTGTGCATTGTCACTGCTCAAGTCCATTAAGGCTGTGTCTGTGTTGATATGTGGCATATACACAGCATCAAGGTCAACAGCATTACCGTGGACACATCCAGGCATGTGAAGATAGGTAAGAACACCATCGCAGGCAAATAGACATGCCCACATCAAGACAGCATTCACATGGAGTATGAACACTGTAATGAGGTGACACACATATATGGTGATGATATCCAATGCACAACGGGTGTTACATGTGTGTGACACAAACATGTCAGTCGTGTCCGTGTCATGATGATTTGCAAAGATAACTGTGCAGATGTACTAGATGTCATAGAAATGTATGTGCAGCAGTATCTCTGTACATCTCTGAAACTGTGACCTCTCACCATTATAATGTCTTACAGATAATGCCTCGTACACGCCTTCCAGCATACAGCCGCCAGGAGGATGATGTCCTCGTCCCATACCTCCATGAGAACTACGAGGTGTTGTTCAGCCATCTGCCACAGCATGCCCAGCAGCGGGACAACCTGTGGCAGGATCTTCGCAGGAGGGTGAACGATGTGGGTGGCCATAACTGCACCTACCAGCAGGTGCGCAGACACTGCACGGACTTGATATGACATGCAAAACAGCATGCCACTGCAATTGCCAGGGAACAAGGTGGAACAGGTGGTGGGCCACCAACCCAGCCCCCACTCACACACACCGAGGAGCTACTGGCCAGTCTGGGGACACCCTCAGAACAGCATCCACAAACACTAGCTGCCATCGTGGAGGGGGTGTCTCCCAACCAATGAGCCTGGAGTTGCCTGGTAAGTCAGTACTGCACATATGGCTATTATATCCCATTTAGTTGCATGTGTCACTGTACATTATGTAAAGTAACAACATATGCAAGGTATGTGGACACACATGCTGCATACTACAGTATGCTACCCTGTGTATGCACACATGTGCATACTATATGCTATTATACAGGTGAATGTGTTAACATGCACAGTGCACCCTGTGGCTGTCATACAGTCATGTTTAATGCTCATACTGCTGTGTCACCCCTATACAGGTACCTTTGGCGTGCCGCACAGACATGAGTCCGTTGCAGGTAAGACTGTATCAGTATCAGGCATGTTAAAGCATAGATCAATTTGCCATGTGGCCAGTTAACACTTGCACACTTGATGTTCATTCCAGTCATGATATACAGGTTTCAGCACCCATCATTTACACAGGCCACCCATATGCAATATATACAAATGAAATGATACACCAACTTGAAACCACAGTATTTGTCATTGCTACATGTGTGGTCAGTTGTGCATACAATGGTGGAGGTGTTCTACAATGGAGGCATATGTAGTATGCATTGGAACAACATGTGTGGTACGCAAACAGTACCACACAGTGAGCTGTGATATGGGCAGCCCACAGTTGTCACCATTGTGTTGTATGCCCCTGCATTGGGTGCACACATTGTGATGTGCCATCTGACATGTCCCAGACATGTAGTGTTCTGGCTGCAATATTGTCACACTATCCCATGACCCATACCCCACATACCAAACATACAACCCGTTGTCTGCATAGCCCTGTGGATGGTGACATATCTGACATCTATGGGTGTATGTCATATGGGACAGCACAGGCATGTGCGATAGATGGCCATCACACACATTTGGCCAACACATGTGCACACATGGCCATGGGAGATGGCCAGAGACACGTAGCCACACAGTAGATGTGATGTGTATACACCCTGTTGCACGTTGTCCACACATGGTCCACTTATAACCTTAGTTGACTGATTATACAGTTGATGTGGTACACTGGACATCCTAACAGCCTGTGCACAGCTAGTGGAGGTGTCACTGAAGTCTACCATATAAGATCAGTTGAACATCATGACTGTGTCATAGCATGACAGTAGTCACCTGTACAGCTTCCACAGACATTGACACCACATCAGGCCACAGATACTGTACATTTCCCTTGCTGCTGTAGGACATCACCATTAGCTGTGCACCTTGTGTGTGTGTGTGTGTGTGTGTGTGGTACATCAATGTCAGGTGGAAAATGGTGAATTGACATGTCCGCTTTGTGTGGACATGGTTGCCAGGCAGGTAAGACCCTGTAGTTGTTGTGCAGGGGTGTCAGCTGTAGGTCCTCCAGTGATCTGTCACTTGATACAGCATGGTTTGGTGTGTATACACCTCAGCATCATGGGTCACATTCCACAGTTATGTCATGGGTATGCATGCAGTTATGGCTATGCAATGTGTACATATTATGCATTGTACAGCAATACAGATACTTCAAGATGCCATGCAATGGCACAGTGTCTGTACTTCACACTGTATAGCAATGTAGATGGCTCACACTACCCTTCCATGCTCATGCACATTTGCTAAACATGCATTCTATCTGTAGGGCATACAGACAACACCGCAATGTGATGCCCATTACGATGCTGTACATGTGTCAGGACACCATTGTGTCAGACATGTGTGCATGTTAATGCACACATCAGCAGAGTACATGTCAGGGTCACATCAGCCATGTGTACTGTTATCCTGTTCTGGTCCACATGGTGTATCACGGGGATGCATGAATACTACCATGATTGTGTGAACTGCATGGCTACTGATATGACACCTGCTTGCTGTAGTGTGCACCCCAGGGATGTATGCTTACTACCACTATTAATGTCTGAGCTGCATGCCCGCTGCTGTACCACAGGCATGCTGCATGCCATCTGTCAATTCACATGCATGGTGTGTCTGTGTGTGTGTCTGTGTGTGTGTGTCTGTGTGTGTGTGTGTGTCTGTGTCTGTGTCTGTGTGTGTGTCTGTGTGTGTGTCTGTGTGTGTCTGTGTGTGTGTGTGTGTGTGTGTGTGTGTGCCTATTGTAATTTAGAGTCTTTCTTTGCATTCACAGGTGATGTAGGTGCGTTACCCTCCTGCGGTCCATCTGATGTTAGTGTCCCCACAGATACTAGCAGTGCTGAGCATATGCATGAGGTACAGGCAGGGTTGTCAGGGGCTGAATCTGTGCCAACAGTTGCCATCCCAGCTATGTTCCCCTCTTCCCACACACAGTTCTGCTGCCAACACATACCGCATCACCAGTGGCCATAGAGGAAGGACAGTCAGTGTCTGTTAGCATGGAACAGGAATATGTGGTGGCTACAGAAGGTTTGTCTACACACCATGGTGTCAGTGTAATGACTGCAGATGTGCCACACAGGCATGTGGCCAGTGCTGCTCGTAAGAGGACCTCTGGCAGACATGCACCTGCAGGACAGAGCGCAGCAGCTGGTATCACCAGACGCGTGTTCCAGACTGTAATGGTGGCACAGGCACATGCTGAATGGCAGACCAGAGAAGGGCAGAGGCTGCAGAGGGCTGCTATCTGTTCCCTAAATGACAACATCCAGTCTTTGGCAAATGTTCAACAGCAGATTGTTGATGTTCTGGATAGGCAATTGGGTGACATGGTTGGAATCCTTGAACATGGCATGGCAATCCGCGAGTGTGAGCTGTCTGTGCTGGAACATTTGGTAGGAGTGAAGCATAGGCCACGTGGACGTAGGCCAGCCACACCACCTATTGCAGGTCAACGTGAGCATGCCACCTCACATGCCCACTCCCATAGTGCCAGTAGCAGTAGCAGTGCAGCTGGTGATGCACTGTCCACACCAGGACACAGCAGGCCACGTGGACGTGGCCCTGGACATTCCCAGTGGGGACACGGTTCCAGTGGGCATGTGTTATCACACAGTAGCCAATCTGTACCTCTGCCTGGTAGTGCCCATGCAACCCCTGGCAGGCACAGGTCACGTGGCCATGGCCGGACACAGTGAGCTGTACAACCTGGTCTGTACAATCTGGAGCTGTCAATAATACCCCATGTAGGCCTCACAAAAGGCAGAACTGTGAGCACACATACACGCACACAGCAAAGACATCTGTAGGATGCAACATAAACCACATCCATACCGAACAGACATGTCCAATCATATCACTGGCCCTTACCCACACACATGATGTCATCCATTGGTGCAGCCTATGCCCCTGGCAAACATTATCACCCTGTGCATATGATGAAGCCTGTGCCACATCCCTGTCATCCACACCATCGGTGCAGGGACATGCTCAAATGGTCTGAGGCACAGGGTGAACAGAATAGTGAGAAGTGCACTCTACATTAGTTGTGTAAGAATAGTGAGAGAAGTGTATATTACAATAGTTGTGAGAGAATAGTGAGAGACGTGTATATTACATTAGTTGTGTACTGTTGACACAAACCAGACATACCATGTAGTACAGGTTTAGCATGCATTGTTATATGTTCACAGTATGTGTCATGGTAACAACAGTAAAAGCATGTTGGTAATGATGCCCTGGTTCCCTCCTTATGGTCTACTTGCATGTGCCTACAGGTAGCACTGTTTGCAGTCTCCCATGTGTAACTGTGGAGTACTCACAGGGACATATGGCAATATTAGCATGCTATACGTAGCCTCAGCCTGACTGTCGGAAAGTCTAACATACCACAGATGTCCACACATATACTGAACCAGAAGCATGTGGGCAGTTTAATAGGCTACAGTGGCTAGAGACGTGACATCCATACCAGGTCACATCACAGGTATGTTGTCATGGTGCAGGGGTTGTACACAGCGGTCTGGCCAATGATTATGTTAGAGGCCACTTGATAGCATGAGGCCTCACTGTGTAGCAGTAATACCCTGTCACATTACAGGAACATGCTCACACTAATGGGGTCAACAACACTATAACGCACACCCCATAGTGTTGAGGTGAGGACCCTTGCCTATGTGGTCATCACCCTCACAGTACTGTGCACCCACACAATGTGACACAGAGAAAGAACATGTACAGGTAGCCAGTGCGGCTGAGACCAATGGCATCAACAGGGTAGTGGACTGAATGACCATGAGGGGTTAGGGATCCTGTGTGTTCTGTATGGTAACATACACCCTCACTCCATGCACCAGACAGCCATACATACCTACATACACACACACACACACACACACACACACACACACACACACACACACACACACACACACACATACTGTGGAGACCACAAATGTCATACACATTTGGATAGCTGATGTGTGTGATACACACACCACAACTGCCTATGTCATGCTTTCCACACTGCAGTATGTACAGATCTCTACAACAGTGTACAGGGGTGTGTGACAATTGGGTTGTATTCCACACCATATGTGGCATATATGGTCACACAAGCAAACACACATGGCTGTACTGTGAATGATACACCTGCTATATGATGATACGTCTGACAAACATGCAGCAGTATTGGCCGCATTATGTGTATCAACGCTACCTTTGGCAATTGTGCTGCTATATGCACATGGGAGGATGTAAGTGTTACAGGTGTCAAGTGACGTACTGTCGGTAACACCTGACTTCTGTGTAGGTGTTATGTCTCCAC
>NC_056741.1:1997204155-1997239155 GCF_019279795.1 Protopterus annectens | reverse complement strand
ACACACAGTAGCATGTGGATCCTACATGTACTATACTATACCAGTACGCACTGGTATTGACTGCCACACATTGCTTGGACCATTACTGTTTGACAGATAGCCATGTTAGTTACAAGCAAAGACAACAGGGGTATTCCTGTCCACATCTGGGAATTCATACTGTGGCCTAGAATGCATTCTGCACATGACACAGTTATTCTACACAAGGGTATCATACAGACAGACACGTGTTATCCAACCCATGCTGTAAACCTATAAGGCTAAAAAGAGTTAGTGATCCACATTTACTACACATACTTTACCAACAGTAACACATAGGTATTACACCCCAATATGTATAATGGGTAACAATGTGTACATATAGATAAGTGCTATGTTATTTGTCATTTGATATTTGCATTTACAATGGTATTTTGAAGTACATCACTGTATGACATAAGCAATGAGAGTTCTGCATGCATATCCTCCAAGGTGGTTGTACAACTATGATGAATGTCCATTATTGACATACTTTGCTGTGTTTGAACTGTTCTGCAGTAATACACATACATGAACAGTCACTCACACTATGTATATAAACTGTCATGTGTGAGTGTGTGTGTGTGTGTGTGTGTGTGTGTGTGTGTGTGTGTGTGTGTGTGTAACACAGATGACCTAGGTCACAGACAATTCTGATACATGTAGTTGACAAGTGCTTCAATGCTCCACCAGATGTGTCCAGGCACCAGAACTGTGACTTGAGCGACACAAACACATGCTAGAGTAAAGTTTCTGTTTGTGCGTGTGCCTCATTATGGCATTCCTGTTCATGTGTGTGTGCATTTCTGATATGTGTCATCAGCCACAGTTGAACTGCACATCCAGCATCCCCCGCTAGGTGACCATGAGGGTTGTCCCCATTGCCAAATGTTTTGTACAGCTGCATCAGATGCCACATATTGGAAGCATTGCAGCTTCCAGGGCATCCAGCACACACATTCATTATTATGGGCTGGCCATCACACACAAACCGCAACTTCATGGAGGGGAAGCCCTTGTGGATGATGTAGGCCCTACCACACTCACTGGCTGGTGCTTTGATGCATATCTGCGTGCAGTGTATTGCACACAGTACTTAGGGTATTCCACTATTGTGTGGAAAAGACACATATTGCTGCCCAATACCTCATGGGAATTGGGGATATATACATCATCACTGACATGTGCTGACATGGCATTCATGAACTGGTGCAGTACCCTGGATGCTGATGTTTGTAAAATCCACATCATATCACCAGTTGATCTCTGGAAGGTACCTGTTGCTGGTATCCTTAGGGCAACACATACCTTGGTTTCCACTGGGATAGGTTTCCCTCTGTTGGTTCTGTGTGTAAGACATGGCCTGCACAGCTCCACAATCTTCTGCAGGAGGTCTCTGTCCACTCTATAGCACTCTACTATCTCCAGCTCATGTAGCCCCTGGTAGGTTACCCTGTGCCTGCACACTCTTCTCCGTCTACTCACTGTGTGATGCTGAGCAGCATTCACATTGGCACAACCCTCCACATGTTGCATATGTTGACGTATAATAGCAATGGCAGCCCCTAATATTATGTTGTCTCAGTTAAGCTTTTACAGTTCCCACTTCTCTTAGTATACTACAGTGTTGCAGTGTGTCTGAGAAAAACATGGTGGAATGCTGTTTGTAGAGTTGTACGTGCTGTGCTGTGCTGGCCTACTGTACTGGCTGTGTAATATACTCAGTCTGATTGTTTTCACCTGCTAGCTGTGGTAGTTCTCCTTGGTTAACTTACTGCTATTTGTTTACCTTCCTTTTCACTGTTTGTGTCCACAGTGAGTGGCGCCACGCATAGGAGCACAGTGAAGTGCACATCTGCTTCCACGCACGCACACAGGCTTATACATGCATACAAACACTTACACTGGCTTACACAACATTACACGGGCTTCAACAATCTTAGAGTAGCTTACTCGTTCTTCAACTCACGCACACAGGCAGACACACATGCACACATGCTTACTCGGGCTTACAGGCTTGCACGGGCGCAAGCACACTTCAGCAGGTTTGCAAGAAACTTCAGTGATATCCATGGCGTACACCATCAGTTTCCTGACTTTACCTAGGATAAATCATAACACGCCTCTTCCACTGATGAGTCACTGACAGCAAACATGTGACACACTGCTCCAATAAGATTACAGTGTTTTATACATACACACTCATGATGTCACCTATCTTCTACCCTGATAGTCCCCTTAACCTACTCTTACACTGTAGAGGCTTGGCCCATATGGCATGACAAATTGTGCTTCACTATCCTCAGCCTCAATTGCATAGGATTGCCTACTAATGCTTGGTTACATCTCTGAGAGTGCGCTTCCACACATAGCAACCACTACTCAGTAGCCATGTTGTCTTCAGCTTGCCATTCACCTGCATGACGAACTAACTTTTAACTGACATTACAATTTGTATGCATATTTTACATATTTGTCTTGTTTTGTATGCACAGCGCGTATTCGCGCCGCTGCGCTATGCTTAAGCACTGGAGATCGGGGGAGGACAACTAGAGTTTTATTAATTTCCAATGGAAAAACATGCCACTGGCCTTATATCTTTATTTGCAGATGACATTGCTCCATTTAGCTACTTGCAGAACGTTACTCGGTTAACATCCGTGTACATTTCTGCACATAACTCTACTTTTGCATGGACAGCTTACTGTTTCATGTATCGCATATTTTACATCATTTGCATAGCTTTCACCTACAAATGGGGTAATTTGCATATCCTAACATTGTCCGTGCAACGTTCGTTTTAGGGGCTGTGTTACACGCCCCTACAGGATATTGCTGAATAGCTCGGCAGACATCTTGCCTTGCTCTACTCTTACTCTACTCGTACACACCGACCAAGGCTTCGTGTATCCTGGCCTAAGCTTTGCTGTGTGCTAATATGTCTATTTGTGGAGTAAGCATGGCTGTAGATATGTTTTGACCTGCTACGTCTGTCATTTCTACAGAGCAGCTCCAGCTTTCATCATTTGTAGAGGTGACAGCCCCTATAGGAACTATATGTACAGCTGTGACATTTGACAAGTCAACACATACCTGCAGTCAATACTAAACTGACTACTTCAGCGCTTTTCATACCTTCAGATTTGTCTTGTAGTAGTATAGTCGATAATACTGTTTCCTATAACATGTATCTGTTTCTGTTACAAGATATGTCATTTTTATTACACAGCTACATACAATATATGAAGAAATCACAGGCCAGATGCCATTACATTCCTTTTGTAGGACACACCTGCCCAGAGTGTTGTGTTCCTCACAAAAGCCAACAGGTGCTAATCAAAACATATTCTGCTATCATCTACCTTATGTGTTCACCGGTATTTGCGCTTTCTGTCAGTGGCAGAACTCACATGCGAGTGTGGGAGACTGAACACTGTATTGGGGACACTGCAGAGCACCCTGAGGGACACATTTATGTTGTTTCTATTAACCTTCCACATTGACTATCACAGGGCATAAGTATTCATCAAATTTATGCTTTTGACTTATACATGTTTTGTCATTTGTCATCACGTCTTTCTTCACACCTGTCCACCTAATCTCACTAGTTCTGTACATTTATTTAGGTCAGGGTTACCTTCATACCTCTCAACTGTACACATTTTGGGTAACTGTCCCGAACTTAGACTTATAATTGTGTTCCTTCTTTAATAATATTGTGCCTTTCTGGTAATTTAGTGGCAAGTCATTAGGGGCTGTGGGGTTAGACAATAATGACAGACATTAGTAGTTTATAATTAATAACCCTCAAAACATTCATACTAATGAATGATCCATTATTCTATCAACGTTCTGACATTGTAAGAGGAATATTTGAAATATTCCCTATTTGCACTTATTTTAAAATGCCTTTGTCCAGATGTCTTATTCTGAAGGGTTGTGAGGTATGGTTACCATCTTAATCGTACGCATGTACATCCATGATAATCGCTTACAAGACACTAATATAAGTCCCTACGTCTTCCCCCAATAGTTTACACAATATCCAGTAGATGGGTTCTTCATTTTTGGAAGATATAGGTGTCTGCTATACCCACATAGGAATATTAATCACTCCCATGGGGCAGACCTCATAAATCTGTGCCAACCAACACCTAGGCCCCTAGGCCCATTATTGCATACCCATGATTCCCAGACCTGACACCCCTCCACAGTAGTCATAACACATATTTAATGTGAGCGATAATAAAGTATGAAGACACTTCTAAGCACTATCCACTCTCCGCATATCGGGACATATGTCATACATTCTGACAACCCATGTGTTATTACAGTTGCACAAGCTACTGTTGCATGTACAGCTATATTGTAGTTGCGGATGACACTTCTTTGCAGCAATCATTACAGGACAGTGCCTTTATAGATTCACAATTTTTGGGGTCCTGCAAAGGACACCTATATCCATGTTTAAAGAGTAGGACTTGCAGATCTGGCACACTGATACTTTCCGGGCAATAGTTTTGAGAGCAGCAGTGTATTTACCTTAATTGCATGTCTGTATGTCTATCCATACTAGCTATGATGTAACCTATTTATGTACATGTGTTATATCTACAAGGACATTTGTTTATATGTTTGTTATGTATATATCAATTAATGTTGTATGTGTTTGTGTGTATATATGTATATATAATATATATATATATGTATATATATATGTATATATAATATATATATATATGTATATAGTGCGCTTCACTTCCACTGGGTATAACTACTTACATTACAGACACACGATTTTAAATATCATTTGTTCCATGGACGGAAACTCATATTGTGTTGCGTGCATTTCTGTTTGGTTCTCAATTTTGTGTGGCCGTGAACTGTCTTGCATGCTTTGCATACGTTTCATTATCCACGGATAATGTTATGTGCGATTACTATTGCAGGCGGACTATAATATTCAGCAGTTTAGGTTGCTCATCGACAGCCAACATTGACACGCCTCCGGGCGCAGCTTAGTAACGCCCCATGCACTCGCGCACGTGTCCTATGCACATGGATGTGGTGGCAGTGCACCTTCATTAATATGCATATGGCGCTACTACACCATATATACACCACACAGCTGGCGCAGGCCTTATGCTGGCCTTGTGCCGAGCTTCATGAATCCTGGAGATTAATTTTTGTGTTGTCAAAAAAATATGTGCAAAAGACCCATGGTTTGATAACAGCCCAAAGGTACACTTAGTCTGCCACTGGCCAGATGCACTTTTTGGTGTCAATGCAGTTTCATTGGTTGTTAATTTCAAGGGCAGAGAAGTTAACTGTTGCTCATGCTAAGTATGTTTTCTCTGTGAGACTGCATCATTTTGTTTAGCAAATGGCTATCAGTGTCTGTGCTATAAAATATGAAATAAAAGTTTAAAATTAAATCCAGATATCTGTAATCATTGTAAAAGTAAAGAAGGAAATAGTATGCACACTGACAGGTTTGAACAGCATTGGGGAGAGAGAGAGGAGCAAATAATGAGACACTAGAATGGCTTCTGGGTGGGGATGCACATGGGGGAAGTGATCATTACCTTGCCTAGCCTTTTTGACAGGGTTCCAGCTCTGGGTACAGGTACAGCTGCATCTATGCAGCTGTTTACATGCTGGTATAGTGTGGCAGTGTACATCTCCATGTATTCAGTGGAGTTAGTTGGGTTTGGTGCTGATTTGAATCTTGCCAGTGTATCACACAGATGTAGGTAGTCTCTCTTAAAGAAAATTGTAAAGGTAGAAAGGATCACTGCTTTCAATTTTATTTAATTGGAGGCGACTTTATGGGCAGACCTAGTCAGGGAAGGTGCAAGATATACCCATATTAGTAAGGACAAGATCCAAGATGTTATTCACCCTAGTAGGTACTCTGACTAATTGTTCTTGAGCATTTGCATTGACAAAGTCCAGGAATCTCTGTGCTTGTGCATTAGTGGTGGTACATGTTCTCCAGTTTATAGTTGTATAGATTATATCACCTAGGGAAATTCTATTGGTTTTAATACTGAGTGATACCATTTCTAGTAGATTGGCATTGTGGCTTTGTTGTGTCAAGGAGAGAGTTCTATAGTTAGCTAGCTAATATATGGTATGAGACCTTTCTGATGGTTATTTGGACATGAAGAACCCCCAGTGCATCACATTGCTTTATCAGCCTTGATATGAGTCTCTTCTGGGTGAAAATTGAGACACCCCCCCCTCCCCAGGCACAGTAGTTTGTAGAAATGTGTGGAAAGTGTTATAGTCCTGGCTGGAGTTTTGTTTTCTATTTTAAACCATGTCTCCATCCTTACACAGATGGCAATGTCCTCCAGGGTGAGATTGTAGGGAGTGGAGTTTCTTGTTTAGGCTTTAGATGGTTCCATAGCTCTGAAACCATTTCTATGACAATGCACTTTGGAAATCCTGCAGTTAGTTGTTCCTTACAGTCTGCTGCCTTTTCCATCCCCTCCCACAGGTATTTTTCCTGTTCTGGGTTCCACTTGAAACATTTTTGCACCAATAAGAAGTCCTGTCTGTATCCTCCGGTGTTTAGTGAGAAGAGCTCCAGTTCCATCTTTTCTAATATTCAGTGCACTACTGTCCCTTCCATTCTGTATAACATTATGATAGGCTTCTTCTGGAATTTTCCAAAAGTTTTAAAGTTCCATCCTTGTATGGTCTGTAGACCTGGAGTCTGTAGTTATGGTGTAGCTTGACTAGGGGGTCTAATGGGTGTTGTGCATTGCCTCTCAGGTATGTACCCCTGTGAATGCACAAAGCATTGTTTTTTGCTGCCAGAGCTGCTTTCTTTCTGATCCACATGACCACCCATAAACATTTCCTGCTCCTTTTCCACTGGTTCATTTATACCATCTTGATACTTTACACTTAGTTTTACCTCAATTGTATTCAACACCTGCACCCACTGCTGCACCTATCTTCTTTGTCAGTCTGTATGAGTTTTTGAAACACAAAATTAATGTAAGGTCCAAACAGGACCTGCTTAAGCATTCTTGTAGAATTAATTATATCTGTGTAGCAACAAAAGTGTATCCAGTTTAGCACTTCTGTGTAGTTAGCTTACGAATCTTCTCTCTTCAAACCACAGACCAGGAAAAAAAAAAACGATTGATAAATGCAAGTATCCAAGTAAAGTTATTCTGGCATTATACCTGTGATTTATTGCATCTGAATCTACATATAATGTGTGTGCACACATATCCTCACAAACACACAGTCACACACACACACACACACACACACACACACACACACACACACACTCACACACACTCACACACGCGCGCGCACACATGAGCACACGCACGCACGCACAAACACACACACACACACACACACACACACACACACACACACACACACACACACACACACTTATAATACATATATTTTTGCTGAATCCCAGATTAATAAAATGCTTTGAATCAGGTAGCTCTAATGAAGGTTTGCAAAGGCATAAACTGTAACAGCTGTCAAGGGTCATTTCTTTGTTGAGGCATACATGACCATATATGGCTGAAGGGTGGAGGTGAAAGCATCAGTTAATTGTTATGACAGTTACTGGTAATGTCCAATTTACAGACCAGTACACAAACAAGTTTTTCCTCTCTTGAGTCTTCTCTTTGTGACTCATCTTTATAAAATGTAGCCTACATCAGGAGGCTAGCTTGATGAATAAATTACTCACACTTATCCTGCTATGTGACAGACCAGTTCCTGGATCTGTTTGAAATTAGTCACAATAATCTTCTCACAGATAAATCGTATTTTGGCAGTTATTGCTGGGAAGCTCAATCTTCATTTTGCAGAGCATATCTTAAATTAGTATATTACTCTTCCCAAAAGGATAAATATTCACAATAAAATTATTTCAACATGCACAGTTGAGTAAGTTGCATATAATAAAATACCAGAACCATAATAATTAACCTCTGCTCTTAACCATAGAAATTATTGTTGCATCTACTGTGTTCCAGGAAAAAGATATATTTTGGATAGGCTTTTCCTGGACTGCCTAACAGAAGGTGACTTTGAATTCTGAACCCCTAAACATCAGTCAAATATGGTGATCAACTCTAGGAAGTAAATCTGTCTACTTATATAAACAGCATTTATCTATGCTGAAATGTTGGATGCGGCCTCCATAGTGCTGGCATATATCCCAAAAGAGGATACAGCTGAAGAAAGCCTGCAAAATTCACAAAATAGACTAAAGGCTCATTCTATTTAGTGGGTGTCAACATTACTACTCCATGCATTCATTACAATCATGACATTTGCTTATATGTAGTGACCTGAATGCTAAAAAAATGAAAATGTATATTCTCTGATAAGGACTGAGTATGCGTAAAGGCCGAAGATTGACCTCTGAACAGAAATCAAATGTGTCTGAATTTTAGAAAAGACAGTAGCATACAGATCAATTTAGGTCTAAAACAATAGCACTTGACTGCTCCCTGGGACTGTGTCTATTTTTCAGATTATGCACAGACAAATCATTTTTCCTGATTTCAGCAATTTGTCTTCTGGCAAAATTGGCATCTTATCATGCTGCTTAGTGGGCTATATTGTAGCATTTTTTAAACCTGGCCTTGTGTTAATTACACATACAAAAGTAAAAAGTAATAAAATATATGCATGCTTATGATATCCACGTCTAAAACTGGAAGTAGTGGGTTAAAGGTCTCATCTGATGGATATATATGGAACAGTTTAAGTTCATTTTCATTACATCCCACCAGAAGTTTCTAGAAGGAATTTTTCTGTAATTTCAGGGATTGGACACTATCAGGCTGAAAACTCCTGGTTTCCTACATAGCAGACTTGATCCTTGTAAATTCATTGCTTCTTATGTTATTATGACAGGAGATGGGAAATGGAGAATCCCATCCCTTGTGGGAAAATTGATTTTTGGGATGATGTACCCCACTGCCTTTGTTTGTTTATGTTTTTATTTATTTATTTTTTTTTTTATTTGCTTGTTCATTGGGTCATCAAGAATAATCTTTTATTACAAATATGAGAACTGCTACACTAAGTATGTGTTAGGATTTACAAATGGAAGGACAGGCACCTGTTAACTGAACAGCCATGATCATCTGTTTTTGCCATGTCTAGAATGACAGTTTGCCATTGGAACTACACAGAATAAGCAGAGGGATAGGCAGGCTGTATGTATATTACTAGTATTACTACTAATACTGAAACATGCATAAGCAGGAAGATTGTTCAGTTGCTGGAGTTATAAGAAGGGTGTTGCTAAGTGCCCTGGTCAGTATTTACTTGCCCATTCTCTCCATAGCCTAACAATTTTTTAGAGTAATAACCTCGCAGTACACATTTTGTGCAATATACCACTCAAACCATCTAGCAAAATAAAATGTACTACCATGATTTTTTTCTTGACATCTTCACAATGAATATAATACTTCGGTATTCCATTAGTCTTCTCAAATCTTTTGATTGTAATTAGCATTTTTAGCAATTTACGTTCTAAATTTTCTGAAAAATGTTCTCCTGCTGTGAAGAAACTTCTTGTGGTGACTGCAATGAGCACAGTTTATATCCTTTTTCCTGGCTCATCTTTTTCAAAGAAGACGAGGAAAGAAAAAAAAAGTGCTTCCATGGAAAGAAGAGCATTTTGTTCCAGAGTTTACTCAATTACTTGCATCTGGAAAAGATATCCCTTGTTTCAGTCTGTGGCAGGGCCAGGCGGCACAGCACTTCGTCAACATAAATGGCAAGTATTGCAGTAAGAATCACCTGTCTGATACCAGCTTTTCAGTGATTTGAATATGGTTTGGCCAGGGGAAGTGCTTTTGTACTCTGTTTACTGATGGCAAAATTGGAACAGCTTTTTATTATCCAGCTGACTTCATCTTCTGAAAGTCCTACCGTGTGGCTGTGTTAATTGCTCAGCATTCAAAGGGCATAGTTTTAGATTCAGGTTTATCCAGATAATCCCCATTAACAAGAGAGGAGGCAATAATATGAATTACTTAGAAAAAGTGGAATTGGAATGGATTCTAAAACTAATAGCACATCAAGAACCAGGTCTGAATCAATTTATTACAATCAAACCCATATTAGAATCACGTAGTCTGAAATAATATGTCAGTTATATTATATGCATATGTTATTTGTTTTTTACGTGGTTATTTCAGTCATTAACATTCCATCTTTGTTTACAACATATTCAAGTATTTTTCATTTTATTTTGTACTAGCTCATTTATCTGATTGTTTTTACATGACCTTAGTTAATATTTTATTTTATTTTCAGCTTTCACACACATTTTCATTTTCATGTTTCAAATGTTTTTATACAGCACTTCATATCACACACTTTTTATAATGTCATATACTCTACATGTATTTATGTTATATATACACTCTACTTTACAATGTATATGTTTCTGTTATTTCTCACTACAGATTTCTTATTTATATTTATTTTGTAGATTATCCTAATGAAATGATAATATATAGACTGATTTTATTGATATATATTTTTTGCTATAGAGTTGTATTAATCTATATTAAGATAATTGTTTAATTGCATGATGATTAATTATACCGCACTATTTAAATGCAAGCAGATATTTTGTCTAATTAGATCTGATGAAGCATACCAGACGAGTACGCGAAAGCGCTTATCTGTTTTTTATTCAATAAATCTTTTTTATACTTTTTCGTGGTAGTCCGACCAGTCTTATTGCTCATATCCTTCGTTTTAACTTACTGTGTTGGACTTTAAGACAGCTGCATTCACCTTTTTTAGTCTAGGAGGAGAAGAGTGTTCAGACCAAGGGTAACCTACCAGGGGCTACATGATCTGGAGATAGTGGAGCGTTACAGGGTGGACAGAGACATCTTACAGCAAATAGTAGAGCTGTGCCGGCCACGCCTGAGAACTAGAAACAACAGAGGGGAACCCATCCCAGTGGACACGAAGGTATGTGTAAGCTTGCGAATACTAGCCACAGGTACCTTTCAAAGGCCAACTGGAGATATAATGGGGATCTCACAGGCATCGGCATCCAGGGTACTACACCAGTTCCTGGATGCCATGTTACCACATGCCAATGAGCATATACACTTCCCCCGAACTCAGGAGGAGTTGGCCAGCAATATGCGTCACTTCCACCATGTGGCAAACTACCCGGAGGTACTGGGTGTGACAGACTGCATGCACATACAAATTAAGTCACCACCCGGTGAGTATGGTAGGCACTACATAAACCACAAGGGATTCCACTCCATCAACTGCCAGGTCGTGTGCAATGCCCAGGGCATTATCATGGATGTGTGTGCTGGCAGCCCTGGAAGCTACCACGACTCCCATATCTGGCATGCCTCACAGCTGTATCAGGTATTTGTCAGGGGGGACATCCCACAAGGTCACCTTGTGGGGGATGCTGGCTATGCACTGGAGCCGTGGATGATGACCCCCATCAGAAATGCACACACACCAATGCAAGAATGCCATAATGAGGCACACACACAAACCAGAATAATCATAGAGCATGTGTTTGGGATGCTGAAATCACGGTTCCGGTGCTTGGACACATCTGGTGGAGCCTTGCAGTACTCTCCAGGCACATGTGCCCACATCTTCATAGTATGTGCCATGCTACATAATATGATCCTGCAGAAACAGCTGCAGTAGGGTCATAATGGGGGAGGGCCTCACAGCCCACCGCAAGTGCCAAGGCCAACACAGGCACAGAGGGATCCAGACCATGGACACACTGTGCCAGCCCCAGTAGGTAGACGGAGGCATGCCCAATATGCCTAAGCATTGGCAAAGAGGGAACATATAGCACACACCTTGACAGTGTAGGCTCCCATGGACTGACACCCCTCCCCACCTGCACACAGTAACATGGATGGCACACAAACATGACTACCTGTAAATTGTGATGTATAGGTGGCCCACTGTGGAATCCTACATAGGCAGCCCTCAAACATTGTACACGCACCAGCCATGGAAACACAGAACTGTCAATACCTGAACAGTAGATGCGCCCATCAGCATCTGTTGGTGCTGTGTGCATAGGTTCCCAGGTACATCGGTAGGTACACGCCCGATTGTTAGAGGCAAAACACCAAACGGGGCAAACAGTGACACCCGTCGCCACAACATCGAGTAAGCAACTGTTGCGTACTGGAGCAGAGGCAATTGCGGGAGCACATGTGTGTAAGCACTGTCCTACACACAGTCATCACGGATTACCAGCCACGTTACTGAGGGGCTCCACAAAATGTAATCATGGATGTAGTGTCAAGGTAGGGGATGTACCCATGACAGGCATTAATCACCCCGGCATGTTGCATCCACGGTAGTATGAAGGTGTAGCAAATTATTGGGTGTACCTAATTGTGATATACATACCCAGTGCTGGAGTACAGCCAGTAAACATCACATGGACATACCATTAACTGGACCCATCAAGTTGTAAACTAACGGAGTCATCCATGTGAGTGTAGTGTGGAGTAACTGCTGTAGTGTACTGCACATACAAATTTACATAATTCATGTACAACCCCCAGATGTCCAAGTGGTACATGCAGTGACTGTCGTGCATGTTCCCGGTCCCATGTCCCGCAAGGGATGTAAAATAATCCCGACGACACGGGTAATGCAGTCCAGATGCAGGTCATCAGAATATGTGTAGCACACATTAGTGGGAATAAGCGTTGCCCACAGCTGGTAAGCGATGTTTAAATATGACTATACGGATATGCGGGAAACAGGGTTAAGTGTCACCGACCACTGCGCAGATCATGGTCAATGATGTACAGAACAGGTGACACCAGCAATAGTCACCCCTGAACAAATAGCGCCTGCTCTGAAGGGTAAAATGACCACTGCCAGGAGTGGAACAGGCAGTCATGTACACAATCACCCAACACTATTGCTAGGCAAGATGTATGTACGGTAGGGTTGCCACAGTTCAAATGACCAATGTGGGACATACGCCAGATGTCAGCAGGATGACACACACTCAGCCAGGATGAAAACCAGAACAACAGTGTTTTGCATAGATAAAAAGCTTATAGTTTAGTAATGGTCGTAGGTACGTGTTCCGTGTCCTGTAACATGTAGGTGGGTCAGATACACAATAAGGGTGACATGCAACAATGACATAAACTATAGGGAATATGTTTGTCCCAAAATTGCAGGACATTTGCTATGATCACAAATATTTTGCAGGACACAACTGCACAAAGAGGGATTGTCCCTCGCCAAGTGGGATGGGAGGTTATCTTAACCTATGGCAGGTGTGTAATGTGACAGGTACAGACACAAACATGCAAAGTCTAGGAAACACAGTATACACTGACAAACACACAATGGAAGGCGTAGCGTGCCTGTCACCACCCCTGTCCGAGATATGTATATAAATATATATATATATATATATATATATATATATATATATATATATATATATATATATATATATATATATACATCTACACATATATAATACAGGTAGAAAAGGCATAGTGTGATATATGTCGATATACAAGGGGTCACTGGCATCTGCAAATATATAGATAGGTCGACGACATTCAAAACACCTTTGAGGTACAAATAAACAGGATACCGCCAACTATGGAATGTGTCACACACCGACACGCATAACCAGGAGGATGAAGGACAGAAAGAACACAGTACTGGAACAGTAGAACCACGAGCAATAGGAGGATATTAAGGACATGTAGTCACTGCTGTCGGCGGTGCGGACCATGTAGGTACCATGTACAACTGTGGTCGTGTGTGATGTAGCCTGTGTATGTGTGTGATGAGGGTGCCATGTGTGTTCCCGTGTGACTAAAGTGTGTCATGTGTGTCTGCATAGTGTGTCTGTAGGTGGCAACTCGGAGGTAAATGACTACGATAGGTGATGGGTATAGCTATCCGTAGGCATGCGGTAAACACCTGTCCCACATCGGGAGGGATGGCCCCCCCTGGGCAGGTGTGTCCTGACATGAAACATTAGAAAGGGCAACTGTCCACGAGTGTAGGACATTAGTATGTCCCACATAATATGCAATAGTTGCAGGAAATACTCATGCCTGTATGTAAGAAACTGAAATGTTACATGCAAACCGATACATAGTGAAGGACCAAGAACAATAGTTTTGTAATGAGGATAAAAGTATGTGCTATCCTGTGTACTGACCGTGGCCATATGTCAGCCTGTAAACACCACTGTGTGACCCGCAAGTGTCCAACTATGGCCATATGAAAATGTGGCAAGCCATGTGACAGAGGGTCTGACACCAACACCACTGCAATGACAGCAAATATCTGGGGCAGACATACACGGGATAGCGTTCATTTACAAATATCTCTGCACATATCGCCGTACATCTGGAGGTATGGAAGTATCAACTGCACGTGCATACCATACTGAAACCAATTAACAACGGCCCACAGTAAATTCCCATAATAGAAGTCTATTAAGTGATAGCACTGTAATTAGGGAAGGGGCCCACACACATATATATGGACTACGTAGAAATGCAAGCCTCACAAAACCATATATGCTACGTAAACCCGCCTACATCCCCCACACTGTAAACAATAGCAATACAGACCGTAACCACAGCCCAAACATCTAGTTAGTCAATTACATCTGCCGAACCATTGATATACCTTGCGAGAGACATTTAAAGGCGCCATGCAATATTGTATCCGTTGTATAATGGAACAAACAGCGATGTTACAGGTGTTTACAATAGTCCTTCATCAGACGGGTGTGATGACAGGTACAGTCACAGGTAGAATCACAAACAATCCACGGGGGACATGACCCCAAGATAGACTTGGCTCTACACAAAGCAGTTAATTACACACAACAAAACACAATATAGGCTGTCTCCCCGAAGGCAGGGCAAATGGCCAATGCCCAGGTGGAGAATTCAATTATACTCCACTGCTGCCACGTAATTGGTGAATGGAGTAGCTGCACAGCTGAAGTGCACGTAATTAGTCACACCGGACCACCAATTGGCGGCAGTAAACCACATGTTGCAGGTATAGACGTAGATAAGGATGACTTGCCAGATATGCAAACTGTATGCTCATACCGTATAACAGTTGAAAGAGTGATACAGAGGAGCGAGATAGAGATGAAACACCAGAACGATATCAAGGTATGTATAACACTTAACTGTATGTATAGTATGTTCTGAATTACGTAATGTCAGTGTATGCATAGCCTGGTTTACAGTAATTAACAGTGTCTGCCATGCATAAAGTGAGGAATGGTATTTATGTACTGATGTCTCGCTGATCGTACCAATACTTGTAGAAGATGTGCGTCCAGCAGTGGGCCACATGGTAAACAGCACAGACACCAAAAGAGATGCAACATGACGGCATTAAACAGAACAATGTCATACAACCCACCGTCAGTGGCAGGGTATGTCCAATAAGTACGTGCCATAGCAGGGAATAGTATATGTAGATATACTGTAACGGTACACATGTGTATGTGCATATAACGTCAATGACATGTCTAAGGTGGACCCTCTGTGCAAGTAATGGTTGAATTATGGGATACCATGTAAAACATGTGTAATGTATAGTACAGTAGATTGATACGTCAGATATGTTACACAGGAGAACAGGCATATGATGCATAACAAAGGTATCATATAGTGATGTGAGTACTATGTAATTAAGATATGTATAAACAGTTATGATGAAATAACTATGTACTCCACTCTGTGCATTTGCAAAGGACGCAAACATTACTCCCATACTAAAATAGCAGAAGAGATGTGACAGACAAACATGAACATGATTGGTGTGTACAATAACAGTAGACATATGGCCCATAGTCACAGGACATTGTAATAGCGTGACAGCCAATCTAACTGGAAGGGCTATACCAGTAACCATGCACAAAGGACATTTAATAGCTGCACAGGTTCATACTGGTGTACCATGCAGTCTGGAAAGTCAATGTGTAACAACAACTACAGTGTGCACACCATTGGCACCTCTCCAGGGTAGTGTCCTGTGAACAGAAGAGCCATGCATAACCTGTATCACTTCACAGTACAGCCACTGCAGTGATCTCTGGCGTACATGTGTTCACCATCCAGCAAGCGAGGTATCACATGAACACTGCTACTGACTGTCCATGCGTGATGTACATAGGAAACATGTTCCAAAGCATGGTGAGTGTCCGGTCTGGGAATGCAACCCCCAAGCACATGCCACACACAGTCGCGTGTGTGCACATATCCATGAGCATCATGGTCATAGTGGCTATTGTGTATGTCGTGTATGCAGAGTATATCCATAAACATAATTGCCGACATGGGCCCTGTCTGTGCAGCAGACGTCACCCCTGAGTATGTAGTCTGCAAATGTGTAGAGATGGGGTGTCTGTACATAAGCCGCATATGTCACCAGCTGTAGCTCAATAAACATCATGGCGTATTAATGTTTGGGTATGTAAAGCTGTTGTGTAAGGTACACCCTACGCGGGGTGTTGTACCCATGTATGTGTGTATACATCCAGTGTTCAGAGGTACAATGGGTACCTATGTACCAGCTACACACCCAGGACAGACACTTGTGAACATGTAGAAGGATATCCACGCCAGAGTGGCAATGTGGTAATCACAGGAGTGTGTGCGACATACATGTGTCTTACACACATGTACAATGCAACATGTATATAGGGGAATAACACCTATGTGATAACCAGTGGGAGGATGGTGTACTGCAAAGGTGATGTACACACCAAGTGTCATGCAGGTAGAGGCCATGATGTTCATATCGGTATCTGTCACAGTGACACCTGTATGGATGGGGTCTGTATCAGCTGGTGGAGCAACAACGGCACTGGGTATGCAGTGGTCTGTAAAGCTAGGCAGGGAAGTCCCCTCAGTGGTAGCCTGTACCTCAGGGAAGCATATACCGAACATGAGGGCCCCATGACTGAGGACTGTGGTAAGCCAAGTGTAACTGGATTGCAGTATGGGATTTGGTATGCCACCCTCAGTGTGTGTGTCCTGTCCATTAGCCACATTGCATAACATCCAGAGACATATGTTGTGATGTGCAGGTGGATGTGTATGTAGTCAATACCAGAATGGAGAATGGTGCTGAATGGCAGCGAGAGGACAATGCAGGCTGTGTGGACACCTGTGTCATCATTAACAACTCTGGCGACTGTAGGAAAGGTGTTCAACAGGTGTAGGAGGCATGCTGTGGCCCCAACAAGACCAACCCAGTTGGCATGAAAGGACTGGGGCATAACAGAGACTTAACGGAGGATGTCCATGATTATGTGACCTATAGCAGTGCATAACAGACCAGTGAGGTGTGTAGGGCAATAGTCCCAGTCGTGTAGTGTGGCACCACCTGTGAGGAGTGTTACAGTTGCAGGGTGCCAGTCAGGGGCCACAAAGTCTGGTACAAGGCTATTACTGAATATGATGTCCCAGTGGGGAGAAATGCTGTTCAGAGTTCTGTGGACATCACAACCTGGGATATTGCAGGGTGACAAGGGGCCTGTGTCCTAGGATATATAGAGTGCAGGTCAGTACTGTGTAGGTGTGATTGCAGGTACACCGCAATGTACCTGCAAGGAATGTGGCCCTGCAGGGAGTGAGAGGGTGTAATGTTATCAATGAAGCCATCAGACAGGATGCTGCCAACCTCACCTGTTACTGTCATGTTCCAGAGTGACAGTTATATATGTGAGCAGATGTGGGTATTGCATACGACTACTGACATACCACCAAAATGCCCTGTGGTACATCTCGGAATGTGTCACAGTAATGTGTATGTAGCTAGTTATGGTGTATGTGATATGGGATCCTGTGTCCCTACTGAGGCTGACCAGTGAGTCACCCCACCCATGGGAATGTACACCACTGTGTAACAGCCCCCACCTGTTGTTGTAAAGTATGTCCGTGGGACTGCACCCCCAGAGTGTTGTCTGTATTCTGGTGTGTACCTGCATGGGTCTATGTGGAATAGCATGAACCACATTGTCATGTACGTGCTATTGAAGTGCACTGGGGTATATGTCTCGGTGTTTGCATGTGCATTGTCCACCTACATGTGTGTCACGACAACAACTACTGCTGTCATAAGACATCTGTAGTTGGTGTTGTAGTACTCATCTACTGTGTATGCCATGAAGTGTGTGGTGCCGGTATGTGGCTAACAAGGGTGGGTAGCAGATGTTCGGATTCCACCAATGAGGGGACAACCGCAGGTGTCAAACAGCAGTCACATGTTGGTAGTGTCCTTGTCAAGGATACAGTTGATCTTGGAGGTGGTGTATGGGTCGGACCAGCTGAGCGGAGGTTATGACTCATGCACAGTGTACGCCTAATGTGTCAGTACATGTGCGGCTATCACAGGTAGGTGTGGGTTACTGTCAGTCTCACATTAGTAGCAGCAGTAGTTTCGGACACAGTCATATGCACGTGGAGCACCTGTGATGCATTGTGCGAAGTAACCAGATGGGATGTGTGTACAACATAGTGGAATATGGGGACACCTCAGCTGTGGGTGTGCCAGTCCAGGTATGTGCCTGAGAGGTACGGTCTGTCTATACCCAGTCAATGCAGGTGTGCTCTGCAGAGCCAAGAGGTAGGTCCCAGTCACTGCAGAGATATTGCAGTGGTGCAGTATCAGGTGTGCCTTGCCTGCGTGCATCACAGAGGATGATGTCAAGCATTGTGTGACATGACCACATGCTTTGCCAGCCTGTTCCTGTTCTGGTGGTGACTGTTATTGGGCACTGTGCAAGACAGGCAGTATAAAAGCAGCAAGAGACCAACATGTGATCCGTACTCCCAGGGCTGACAGGTGCAGGTCAACTGTGCCACAGCATCATGTTGTTTGGCCGGGTCTGTCTAAATGGATGTATAGTAGATGCCTGTGGAATGACAGCAGAAGCAGGGACAACTGTTGGGAGTGACACAGTCATTCGTAGTACAGTGGTAACAGGTCTGGATGAACGCAAAATGCTTCCCAGGGCGTGGACCACACCAGCAGGGCGACAACACCAGTGGGCTATTGCATGTCCCTGCACATGTAGTTTGTGCCCTGAGTGACAATGTCTGTCACACAAACATGGAAGGGGAGTCGCACCGTACCTGCTGACTTGTGGCATATGTGCATAGGTTATGTTGTAGAACCAGTTACTGGACAGCAGGATGTAAGTGACTATCACCTTGTGTAGCCTGCTGAGTGGAACAGCAGTGTGACTGCCGACAGTCACCTAAGACAGGTGTGTTGAGTATATTATGACACCCTATTGGCTGTATGTGATGGGCACACGTGTCTGTGGGCTACAGGTTGGTGTGGTTGTGTTTGGCGATGTGAGCTGTTGTTGGTGCCCACACAGAGTATGGAGGGGTACTGTACAAGGTGTCTCCGTATGTGTGACCTGTGGTGGGGATCATGTGGGACCATGTGATGTGTGGGGTGCATTGCCAATGTTGCACAACCCCACATGACTGTCAGGTGCAGTCAGGGTTGGCGACAGCATAACCCCCAGCAGGGCTGCATATGTGCATCCCCCACAGGCTGCACTGTTGTATGTTGGGAGGTGTGCATTGACTGTGGACATGAGAATAGCTCTATTGCCACATGTACAACATAGTCATCATAGTGACAGGCAATAGCACTGGTATGTGTCAGTTGGACATGCCTGTATATAAGTGGTACATGGCAGTTGGACAGGCCATGGAAACCACCATGTCTCATGAGGTATGTGAGTGATGTCTGTACGACAGTTGTTGTCCAGTTATCAAGCTGGAAATGTATGGACAGACAATTTACCTGTGAGGACTGGTGTGAAATGGGTGCTAAACTAAGCAGTAGCACATAATGTGACAAGAAGCTCTGAAGACGTGCTGAGCATGCCCACACATTACAGATAGGGTGCTGTATACTATCAACCCACATGTGTTGACAACAGTCATGATTGGTGGCACCATATCAGAACACTGCCGGGTAGGGTCTGCAGGTTCATGAACCATTATCACTATAGATGTTAGCAGTACACATGTACAAGACAGTATGGATGTTCGGCCATAGATGCCTGTGTATGTCACAGGACTGTTCTACTAGTGGCCTGTTGACAGACTCACAACTACCAAAGGTGCTAGAGTGACATGTGAATATCACACAGTGTCAGCTACAGTACACCAGGGTTAATGTGTTGTACCCCACCCACATTGTAGCCCATACCACACAGAAAAAATGTCAGCCATCTGTGTATGTGCTGATGTGAATGGTCATGACCTATGGGCACTTGTTGTCACAGTGTTGTGAACAACATACAGAATGGGTTGCGTGTGTGATGTGTGTGACATATGTGCACATTCTGGTGGATGATATCAGCAATAACACCAGTAGGGGAATACCCCGTACCCATTAGGAAACACCTAGGCTGTGGTCACCAGTATGGACACTGTGTTAGGGATGGTGTAGTGTAGTACACCTCCCTGAGCTGGAGACATCTCCCTGGCCCTTTAGGTAGTCATCCGAGGTACCCAAGACATGACAGGGTAGTATCCATGTGCACTGAGATCATTGGACAGGCATACACAGCACCCGTGTGACCAATATTGGAATACACATCACCCTCCAGGGGTAGGTCTCATGCGTGGATGGCCAATACTAGCCTCCACAATACTCACCTCCAGTATGCAGCATGCTATCCACCATGCATATAGACATATGTGACACTATGCTGTTAGACATGCTACATGTCCATAGCCTGATCTGAAAGACATACATCATGGACAACCACCATCCTATGACTAGGATGGCCACATGCTGGACAGATCCATGTGCCATACTCCCGCCATACCATGCAGCCCTGTCCACATAGCTGCACATATCACCCCTGCCATACATGGTGTGATGGCCGTATGGTAGATGTAGTATCATCGATATGGATCAATAATGTGTCACTGATGCCCCCCGTGGTGGCGTAATGGGTGTCGGATACAGCTGGGAATCCTAACCCGTACATGCTATAACCTTACCTGCAAATGACGTCCGACTAGCCACTGTCCCATGTCTATCACATGTGCAACACAGGTGATCCATGGCAGGATGTTGAACAGCTGTGCATTGTAGATGTCTATGGAAAAACAGATGCATGTACAGGTTTCCATGCGTACTTGGTGCATTGTCACAGCCCAAGTCCAGTAAGGTTGTGTCCGTGTTGATATGTGACATATCTACAGCATCTAGGTCAACAGCATTACCATGGATACATCAGGCATGGGTAGATAGGTAAGAACACCAGTGCATGCAAACAGACATGTCCACATGGAGACTGATGTCACATGCAGTAGGAACACTAATGAGGTGACGCACATATATGGGGATGATATCTAATGCATACTGGGTATTACATGTGTGGGACACATACATGCCAGTTGTGCTAATGTCATGTTGATTTGCAAAGATAACTGTGTGAATGTACAAGAATGTATGTGCAGCAGTATCACTGTACATGTCTGTAAATGTGACCTGTCACCTGCATCATGTCTTACAGATAATGCCGCGTACACACCTACCAGCATATAGCCGACAGGAGGATGATGTCGTAATACCATACCTCCATGAGAACTACGAGGCGTTATTCAGCCACGTGCCACAGCATGCACAGCAGCGGGATGACCTGTGGCAGGATCTTCACAGGAGGGTCAACAAAGTGGGTGGACACAACCGCACCTACCAGCAGGTGCGCAGACACTGCATGGACCTCATACATCATGCAAAACAGTGTGCCACTGCAATCGCCAGAAAACAAGGTGGTACAGGTGGTGGGCCACCAACCCAGCCTCCACTCACACACATGGAGGAGCTACTGGCCAGTCTGGGAACACCCTCAGAACAGCCCCCACAAACAGTAGCTGCCATCGTGGAGGTGGGTGTCTCCCAACCAATGAGCCTGGAGTTGCCTGGTAAGTCAGTACTGTACATATGGCCAGTATATCACACGTATGTGCATGTGTCAGTGTACATCATGTAATGTAACAACATATGCAAGGTATGTGGACACTCATGCTTTATGCTACCCTGTGTATGCACCATACCTCTGAACTGTACAGGTAATTGCAGGATGTCCAGATGTCAGCCTCATATTGTTGGTGTGTTCCCCTTAATATCTGTCCCTTTCTGGCAAATAGCTGAGGAATGGAGTAATTAAATGATGACATACAGTTGTGTTTACGACTGCACATTCTGTTGCAAACCCATGTGCATGCAAACCTATTGGTCTATCAAATATCCGGGTTAGTAAGAGCAATATGTCACAGTTGTCCCTATATGTCCCCCATCATAGTAGGCTTTGTCCACATTTGTTGTTCTCAGAGGTTGAGAGGTATGGTATGCACACATGTGCTGACTATATGCTATTGTACAGGTGAATGTGTTAACCTGCACTGTGCACCCTGTGGCTCTCATACAGTCATGGATAATGTTCATACTGCTGTGTTGACCTATACAGGTACCTGTGGCATGCCACACAGACAAGAGTCCATTGCAGGTGAGTCTATCATCAGTATCAGGCATGTCAAAGCATAGATCTATTCGCCATGTGGCCAGTTAATACATGGATATACAGGTTGCATCACCCATCATCCACACAGGCCACCCATGTGCAATATATACAACTGAAATGATACACAGACATGAAACTATAGTATTTGTCACTGCTACATGTGTGTCCAACTGTGCATACAATGGTGGAGGTGTTCTACAATGGAGGCATATGTACTATACAGTGGAGCAGAATGTGTGGTACACAAACCAGTACCGCACAGTGAGCTGTGATATGGGCAGACCACAGGCGTCACTATTGTGTTATATGCCCCTGCAAAGGTTTCACACTTGGTGATGTTCCATCCGACATGTCCGAGACATGTAGCGTTTTGGTTGCAATATTGTCACAATTCCCCATAACCCATACACCACATACACCTGTTGTCTGCATAGCCCTGTGGATGGTGACATAACCAACATCTATGGGTGTATGTCATATGGGACAACACAGACATTTGTGATAGACAACCATCACATACATGACCAACACATGTGCACACATGGCCATGGGGGATGGCCAGAGACACGTAGCCACACAAAAGATGGGATGTGGATACACCCTGTCCCACTTTTTCCACACATGGTCCAAGTACAGCCATACTAGACCGAATGTACAGGTGATGTGGTACGCTGCACATCATAACTGCTTGTGCACAGCTAGCGGAGGTGTCAGTGACATGTACCTCATAAGATGTGTTGAACATGCTGTCTGTGTCATAGCATGACGGTAGTCACCTTCACAGATTCCTCTGACAGTGACACCAGGCCACAGAAACAGTACGTCTCCCCCCTGCCATAGGACATCACTGTTAGCTGTGCACCATGTGTGCGTGGTACATCAATGTCATGTGTGAAATGGTGACGTGACAGGTCCACTGTGTGTGGACATGGCTGCCAGGCAGCTAACACTCTGTAGTCATCGTGCAGGGGTGTCATCTGTATGTCCTCCAGTGACCTGACACATGACACAGCATGGTTGGGTGTGTATACACCTCAGCATCATAGGTCACAATCCACAGGTATGTCATGGGTATGCATGCAGTTCTGGATATGCAATGTGTACATAACATGCACTGTTTAGCACTATAGATGCCTCATGATGCCATGCAATGGCACAGTGTCTGTCCATCACACTGTACAGCAATGCATACGGCCCAGCCCCCTACCATGCCCATGCACATTTGCTCAACATGCAGTCTATCTGTAGAGCATATGGACAACACTGCAATGTGATTCCCAGTACAATGCTGTACATGTGTCATGACACCATTGTGTCAGGCATGCGTGCATGTAAATCAACATGTCAGCAGATTACATGTCAAGGTCACATCATCCATGTGTACTGTTATCCTGTTCTGGTCCACATGGTGTATCACGGGGATGCATGCATACTACCATGAATGTGTGAATTGCATGGATAATGATATGACACCTGCCTGCTGTAGTGTGCATTCCAGGGGGTATGCTTACAAACACTATTGATGTCTGAGCTGCATGCTGTCAGCTGTATCACAAGCATGCTGCATGCCATCTGTCTTCTCACATGCATGGTGTGTCAGTGTGTGTGTCAGTGCGTGTGTGTGTCGGTGTGTGTGTGTGTGTGTGTGTGTGTGTGTGTGTGTGTGTGTGTGTGTGTGTGTGTGTCTATTGTAATATAGAGGATTTCTTTGCATTCACTGGTGATGTAGGTGCGTTACCCTCCTGTGGTCTGTCTGACAGAGTCCCCACAGATGCTAGCAGTGATTAACTTATGCATGAGGTACAGGCAGGGATGTCAGGGGTGGAATCTGTGCCAACGGTTGCCATCCCAGCTATGCCCCCCTCTTTCCCGCACACAGTTCAGCTGCCAACACAAGACCACATCTACAATGGCCATAGAGGAATGACAGTCATCGTTTGTTAGCATTGAACAGGAACATGTGGTGACTACAGAAGGTGTGTCTCCACACCATGGTGGCAGTATACTGACTACAGATGTGCCACACAGGCATGTGGCTGGTGCTGCTCGTAGGAGGACCTCTGGCAGACATGCACCTGCAGGACATAGCGCAGCAGCTGGGATCACCAGACGCATGTTCCAGACTGTAATGGCGACACAGGCACATGCCGAATGGCAGAACAGAGAAGGGCAGAGGCTGCAGAGGGCTGCTATCAGTACCCTAAACAACAACATCCAGGCATTAGCAGGTGCTGAATGGCAGCTTGCTGATGTTCTGGACAGGTGATTGGGTGACATGGTTAGATTCTTTGACTGTGGCATGGCAATCCGTGAGTGTGAGCTGTCTGTGCTGGAACATCTGGTAGGGGTGAGGCATAGGACATATAGACGTAGGCCAGCTACACCACCTAGTGCAGGTCAATGCATGTGTGCCACCTCACATGGCCGCTCCCATAGTGCTGGTAGCAGTAGCAGTGCAGCTGGTGCTGTGATGTCCACACCAGGTCACAGCAGGCCACATGGAAGTGGCCCTGGACGTTCCCAATGGGGACATGGTTCCAGTGGCCATGTGTTGCCAGAGAGTAGCCATTCTGTACCTCTGCCTGGTAGTGCCCATGCAACCCCTGGCAGGCACAGGACACGTGGCCATGTCTGGTCACAGTGAGCTGTACAACCTGGTCTGTACATTCTGGAGCTGTCCATAATACCCTTGTGTAGGCATCACAAATGACAGAACTGTGTGCACACATACACGCACACAGCGAAAACAACTGTAGGGCTCCACAACACCCACATACATACGGAACAGACATGTCCATTCAAATCAGTGGCCCTTACCCGCACACATGATGTCATCCATTGGTGCAGCCTATGCCCCTGGCAAACAGTATCACCCTGTGCATATAATGAAGCCTGTGCCACATCCCTGTCATCCACACCATCTGTGCAGGGATATGCTCATATGGTCTGATGCACAGGGTGAACAGACTAGAGAGGTGTATCTAACATTACTTGTGTACGCATATTGCGGGATGTGTATGTTGTATTGGTCGTGTGTGAATACTGAGATGTGAGAGGTGTATCTCACATTACTTGTGTATGCATATTGAGGGATGTGTATGTTGCAATGGATGTGTGTGAATACTGAGAGATGTGTATGTGACATCAGTAGTGTACTGTCAACATGCACCAGTCATACCATGTAGTCCTGGTGCAGCATGCATTGCGATATGTTCACAGTATGTGTCTCAGTTACAACAGTAACAGCATGTTGGTAATGCCCTGGTTCCCTCCTATGGTGTACTGGCATGTGCCTACAGGTAGCAGTGTTTGCAGTCCCCCATGTGTAACTGTGGAGTACTCACAGGCACGTATGGCAATATCAGCATGCTAAACGCACCCTCAACCCAACTGTTGGACAGTCGGACATGACACAGTTGTCCACACATATAGTGCACCTGAAGCATGTGGTCAGTTGAACAGGCTACAGTGGACAGAGATGTGACATACACACCGGGAAACATTACAGATATATTGACATGGTGCAGGGGTTGTACACAGCTGTCAGGCCAATGATGATGTTAGAGGCCAGCTGATAGCATGAGGCTACAGCACTATAACATACCCCATAGTGTTCATGTGTGGACCCGTGCCTATGTTGCCATCATCCTCACACTGCTTTGCACCCACACAACGTGGCACAGAGAAGGGACATGCACAGGTAGCCAGTATGGCTGGGACCAATGGCATCAACAGGGTAGTAGACTGCATCACCATGAGGGGTTAGTGATCCTGTTTCCACAGTATGGTAGCATACACCCTCACACCAAACACCAGACAGCCATACATACATACACAGACACACTGTGGTGACCAGCTATGTGTGTACGGATAGCTGATGTGTGTGATGCACCACACCTGCCGACCTCATGCTTTCCACACTGCATTATGTACAGATCTGTACAACGGTGTACAGGGATGTGTTACATCTGGGATGTAGTCCCCACCATATGTGGCATGTGTGGTCACACAAGCGGACACACATGACAGTGCTGGGAATGATACACCTGCCATAAGAAGATCTGTTTGATAGACATGCAGTGGTACTGTCCGCAGTATGTGTACCAACGCTATGTCTGGCAATTGTGTGGCTATGTGCACACGGGTGGATGGAAGTGATACAGGTGTCATGTGACATACAGTTGGCTACACCTGACCACTGTGTATGTGTTAAGTCATCACCATCAAGTAACAGTGACATAGCATACTGTTTGCACATGGCATGGTAGGGTGGCATATGACACACCTGTGAGCCAGCCCTGGCACACATACATCTACACAAGTGGATCACCATGTTATGTACACAGATCCCTCCATACTGGATGTACAACCAACTGTACTGTCTGTATGTCACCATATACAGGTGTCAATGATGGGGCTGCAGTGCGACTGCATGTTGTAGTTGGGCACAGCTGTGGTACGGACATCGGCCACTGCACATGCAGGATTGCTGTATGCACAGTACAGATTGTACATGTTTGTTGGTCCTACATGTGTCTCCTGTAGCCACGTTTGTATGCATTACTATTGGTGGACATGTGTGTTGACATACATGACACATGGACTGTGGTACAATATTACGGGTGTCATGGGTGACTACTACAGGGGAATGTGTCCTCCGACATTGCTACCTCCTGTACTGTGAGCATTCAACAGACATGGACCCACCTTCCATTTGCGTGCGTATGATTGCTTAGGCCACTGTTCTGCACGGGGGACAGCAAAGGCTTAGCTATGTACATATGTGTTGTGTGTGGTCCATGCCCACATCCACTACAATCACATGTTTGACATATCCAAACATGCGTGTTCGTTGGTGTACAGCAACACTCATGTGTCACAGCTGTGTACCACCCGGGGCCCCTGGTATGTCTTGAGCTGACCTGGTCATGTATAGTGGTATACTTGCAATGCATAACACCTGTTGGAACACTCTCAGTACATGTGTACCCTGCACAGTTGCTGTAGACCTCTGTACAGTCCACTGGTCATGTGTCACACGGTGTTGTGGTAATGTATGGCTGTGTACTGCTGCAGCAACGACATGGTGATGTCTCGGGGGCTACAGTGTAGACTGTGGTGTGTACATCTGTGATCTGCACCTGTGACAGCTGTGATGGCTGCTGAGCATGTGCTGGTCACTGCATGTGTGTGACCACTCTGTGCTTGGGGACAGTTATGCCTTACTGTGCCCTTCCATGTCTAGACTCCATCTGCATGCAAGACAGCCATTTGCAAATGCTGTGTGAGCATGCCCAGTACTCTGTTGTGTAGATGGACACACATGACAGTCCCAACTGAGCCTTAGCGAGTTGAGACTCCATCCGCATGCAAGACAGCCCTTTGCAAATACAAAGTGTGTGAGCATGCCCAGTACGCTGTTGTGTAGATGGACACACATGACAGTCCCAACTGAGCCCTTGCGAGTTGAGACTCTGTCCACATGCAGGACGGCCCATTGCAAATGCTGTGTGAGCATGCCCAGTATGCTGTTGTGTAGATGGACACACATGACAGTCCCAACTGAGCCCTTGTGAGTTGAGACTCCATCCGCATGCAAGACGGCCCTTTGCAAATGCTAAGTGTGTGAGCATGTCCAGTACACTGCTGTGTAGATGGATACACAGGACAGTCCCAACTGAGCCCTTGCGAGTTGAGACTCCGTCCCCATGCAGGACAGCCCTTTGCAAATGCTAAGTGTGTGAGCATGCCCAGTATGCTGTTGTGTAGATGGACACACATGACAGTCCCAACTGAGCCCTTGCGAGTTGAGATTCAGTCCGCTGCAAGATGGCGCTTTGCAAATGCTAAGTGTGTTAGCATGCCCAGTACGCCGTTGTGTAGATCGACACACAGTACAGTCTGAACGGATGTGTAATACTAAGTATGTGGCCATGCCCAGTGACACCTTGTGTCGGTGATGTCCTTCTGTGCATGGCTGTTGACATCCTGTATAGCCATGGTGGTCATCCAGGCAACAGATGTCCATTTTCAATGTCACGATAGATGCCTACGGAGTACACAGTGGTTGACTATCTTGAAGGGTGTACTGTCAGTGGGGTGTTCCGTGACTATGTCATGTTGTCGTGGTGCACCATACATCTTATGTTGCCACAATCACACCACTGCCGTGTGTTTGTCTACGTGTACTGTGGAACAGTAATATGTCTGTATGCCTTCAGACTGTTCACTCTCTATACAATCCCTGTCGGTGTCCTTCTCAGTGCAGATGATGACACACACCTAGATGTCTGCCTCTGGGACTGCTGTGCTTAGTAATCTCGGTAGAGCATTCTGTAAATGCGTCATGCAGTAGTGTGTTAGGGTAGTTAGGTGTATGTTCGACTCCCAGCCCTGCCAAGTGTGTGTGTGTGTGTGTGTGTGTGTGTGTGTGTGTGTGTGTTTGCACACATGCTCCTGTCTGCCTGGGGACTCAGTCTTGCATTTAGACACCGCACACCACAGCAGTTTCCTACCGACGTCTTTGCCTTTGCGGATGATGACATGCACCAAGATGTCTGCCACTGGGACTGCTGTGCTTAGTAATGTCGGTAGTGCATTCTGTAAATGCGTCATGCTGTAGTGTGTTAGGGTATTTAGGTGTATGTTCGACTCCCAGCCCTGCCGTGTGTGTGTGTGTGTGTGTGTGTGTGTGTGTGTGTGTGTGTGTGTGTGTGTGTGTGTGTGTGTGTGTGTTTGCACGCATGCTCCCGTCCACCTGGGGACTCAGTCTTGCTTTTAGATGCCGCACACCACAGCAGTTTGCTACCAACATCTTTGCCTTTGTGGATGATGACATGCACCTAGATGTCTGCCTCTGGGACTGCTGTGCATAGTAATATCAGTAGCGCGTTCTGTAAATGCATCATGCTGTAGTGTGTTAGGGTAGTTAGGTGTATGTTCGACTCCCAGCCCTGCCAAGTGTGTATGTGTTTGCGCCCATGCTCCCGTCTGCCTGGGGACTCAGTCTTGCTTTTAGACGCCGCACACCACAGCAGTTTGCTACTGACATCTTTGCCTTTGCGGATGATGACATGCACCTAGATGTCTGCCTCTGGGACTGTTGTGCTTAGTAATGTCGGTAGTGCTTTCTGTAAATGTGTCATGCTGTAGTGTGTTAGGGTAGTTAGGTGTATGTTCGACTCCCAGCCCTGCCAAGTGTGTGTGTGTGTGTGTGTGTGTGTGTGTGTGTGTGTGTGTGTGTGTGTGTGTGTGTTTGCGCACATGCTCCCATCTGCCTGGGGACTCAGTCTTGCTTTTAGACACCGCACACCTCAGCAGTTTGCTACCGATGTCTTTTCCTTTGCGGATGATGACACGCACCTAGATGTCTGCCTCTGGGGTTGCTGTGCTTAGTAATGTTGGTAGCGCGTTATGTAAATGCGTCATGCTGTAGTGTGTTAGGGTAGTTAGGTGTATGTTCGACTCCCAGCCCTGCCAAGTGTGTGTGTGTGTGTGTGTGTGTGTGTGTGTGTGTGTGTGTGTGTTTCCAGCTGCATGACAACAGTACATTGCTTTGACTGTATTCAGTCTCCATAACATCCGTGCGGTGTCTTTGCTTTTGATGCTGCTGTCTGCAGGCTAGACGTGTGCCTGTGTGTATCATGTGATCCACTGATCACGGTAGCGTGTTTTGTAACTGCGTAATGCTGCCTTGTGGTACAGTGCTTACGTTTATGTCATGCTCCCAACCCTGCCACGTGTGTGTGTATATGTATCTATCTACACATATATATATATATATATATATATATAGATATATATATATAGATATATAGATATATAGATATATGTATGTATATAGCTACACATATATATATATATATATATATATATATATATATATATATATATTGTATATAGATATGTATGTTGGGATTATCACTCTTGACTGTGCTGCATTGTCTGTACGTGAGCACCTTGGATGTATGTACATCTGCTATTGCTCTGTGATAGTGCACATACTGTATGCTGTAGTGATCGTGGGTTATACATATCTAGTGACCGGTTATTGTGTTGCTGGGTATTACACGGTCATTGGAAACAATGTTAGTGCAGCACCTTTGACTGTTCGTATGCAGATCTCGGCAACAGTCAGCAGTGGTTATTACACTGGTGAGTTTGGCTCATATCCGTCTGTAGTAACTGTCAATTCTATGCACCCCAGCTTAACATTAAAGATGCAAGTTTATCCACAGGTTGTGGTACAGATCCCAGGACTGTATGTTTAGACATTGTCAGGTGCAGGACTGGGTTGTGTTGGATGCATGGAGGGGTGTCCATGGCCAGTATTGGGGATCTCTACAGCCTGGCAGGTACGGTCTGTGACTGTCCCAAAACCTCCTCTATATGGCATATATTCAATCGACCCATGCACCTGTTATTGTTGCATGTACAGCTATATTGTAGTTGCAGCTGTGACATTTTTAGCATCGATGACGGTTCGCACTTCGCACGGATCAATTTTTGGGGTCCTGCAAAGGACACCTATATTCATGTTTAATGTGTAGAACTTGCAGGCCCTGTCACACTGGTAGTTTCCGGGAAATGGTTTGGAAACCATCTGTGTATTTTCCTTTCATGCATGTCTGTCTGTCTATCCATATTAGCTATACCATGACCTATTTATGTACATGTGTTATATGTTTGTTGTGTATATATCTATTCATGTATTGTGTGTATAGATATATATATCTGTACATATATACATATGTCTGTACATTCCTCATCTCGTAATTTGCTTTGGATTATGTCTGCGGATATATGTGTATATATATCTCCATATCATACCTTTCAACTGTACAGATTTCCGCTGAATGTACAGCTGTTTGCCTCTTATCTTTGCTCCATTTTTCATAACCTTGTGTCTATCTGGCAAGTTAGTGGCATATCATTAAATACTGATGTTGGTAAATAATGACAAACATTTCAGGTTATGACCTCATACCCTTCAGAGAATCCATGCTAGTGACACACCTGTTATTCTATCCACTTTCTATGTTTGTTAGGCAATATCTGGGGACTGTCCCTATTTGTGGTCCAATTTTCATAACCTTGTTTCTATATGGCAATTTAGTGGCATATCATTAAAGACTGATGTTGGTAAATAATGACAAACATTTCAGGTTATGACTTCATACCCTTCAGAGAATCCATGCTAGTGACACACCTGTTATTCTATACACTTTCTATGTTTGTTAGGCATATCTGGGGATTGTCCCTATTTGTACCAGTAGTTGTCATGGCTTTGTCCGGTTTCGTACTTTACTGGGTTAACATGTATGAGCCATGTACATAGAACGTGGGGAAAACACCATTCATTTCTATTCTGTGAGTGGATTAGACACGCGCAGACGCACTTGCATATCCTTATTGTGGGTTACACATGTTTCAAAGATAATTGTGCTTCCATGAACTTTCATAATTCTGACCGTAACAATTTCATATCTGTATTCCAGTTTACAGACTACTGCAAAACACACATTCACCTTTACATATTTGAATGTGTGTACAGCACGAACGCTTTCATTACACTTTCAAGTTATATGTGCAGTGGTCGTAGGTCAACCGGGACTGCATTCACGTTGGCCAGATACCGGAACCGCTATTCTATTGGTGTTCTCCCTCATTGATATGCATACCCATAGTACTTAGCTACATCAACATACACCTCACTGCTTCACCTATGACACAGGCATCAGACGAAGAATATGGACAGGGATTATGTCCCTATTTTGAAGTTTTATCTGTGTTTCTAGACACAGGTGTTTGGGCACCTGTCAGCAGCTTATTCTGTTGGCATTACATATTATGGGTGGGGTTGTTACAGTCAATACTCCACGGTGAGGGGTGTTCCCATTCACATTTGACTGTTACCTGTATACAGTCATATGGGGATTATTATTTTTGGACATGAAGTGACTACAGGTACGCAATTATACAAGTGTGAAAGGATGTTCCTGTAAATATGTACGGACCATACCTCTCAATCTCTTAGAGCACCGAACCTGCGCAAAACATACACGATGGGGGAACAATTAGGGACACATTTTATCGATTGCTCATACAAGCTTAGAACATTGATAGAATCCTAGGTTTTATATTAGCATGACTTTTCTGCAGGTTGTGGAGTCTTATACTCAGGATATTTCTCATTATTTAGTGATGTTGATCCTCAGCTATTTACCACACTGGTGCAGATTGTTGGAGGCACACAACAACATTATGGGGCAAACCTGTGGTCATTCTTAGGGTTGCCACCTTTTCAACTGCCCAAAGTGGGACATGTTCTGTAGAGATGTCAGATTTTCCAGGACAAAACATACCTACAGCCGTGCATAGTATACAACTTTAACATTTTTTGTACATATAATAGCTTATTCTAGTAACATTTGTATTGCTTATGCTACTTCACATAACATATTGAGGATTCATAAATAAAATAACTGTTTTATGTGACTATTAAAGTAAATTAGGAAATAACATTGTCCTAAACTCTCAGGACATTTGCTATGTCTTGATTATTTTCACAGGACACAACTGCCTACAGAGGGACTGTTACTCGCAAAGTGGGACAGGTGGTGACCCTAGTCATTCTGCGAATATCCGGACAGTTGAGTGGTATGGCACGGACCTCTGTAATTCATTGTTGTGTTCTGGCACAGCAGTAGCTCAGCATTAAAGACTGCAGTCGAACGTGCTGACAGACAGTTGGGTTTCAGACTTCATACTCCAGACATTAATGCCAATGTGCAAACTGTTATTCTATCAAATTCTATGTTTCTAAGAGATATGTTTACAGATTGTCCCTGATTTTGGACCTTTGTCTCACTTATATTCACGGCTCTGTCCAGATATCTTGCTCAAACAGGTTGACAGGTATGGTCAGTCATGACTGCACACAGTCAGTGTCCCTCACACTTGATCAGGGTTGACCTGTTTATGTAGTGTCTTCCTCGCCCTCATGCCATTTTCTACATTGCAAATGTGTGCATTATATTCTCCCTCCTATTCGTGTCTGGACACGTGCATCACGGGAAGGTATTTTATCCTGGGTGGTAGGTTATGCATGCCCACTTAGGGCTGGACAGTGTCATGGACCTCCACTGCATGTTCTGACTTGTGTCCAGATATCTACTGGATTGGACATCATGTCATCATACCCATTCTACTATTTACACAAGTTGGTCATCCCATGAGGGATATCCCAAAAATTGTACAAGTCCAAAACAAGTTATATAACGAAGACTTTTGTGGCTTCATAAAAATGTGCAGGGGGTTTTACCTGCAGGGGATACATGGTTTGCAATCCTGACACTGTCTAGGGTGACAATACCTACTCCATATGCTTAGGGGTCACTGTGTGTAGCTGTTTCTGCAACAAAGCAGTGGACCAAGTACGGCTGGATTTGGTGGACGTTCTGGTATGGTGGCAGGTTGTGTGTTGTGGAGGGTGTACTGGGTAGGCTATTATGCATCCAGGTGTGTTGCGTTTGTTATAGCCAGTTCCATCAGGACCCATCTGTGGGTATGTGATGGTGCCGTATCTATACATTTGTCTCGCATATTTCTGTATTCATATGTTTGTGGGATTGTCTTCTACACTATGGCCTGTCTGCTTGTCTTGCAGCTGTTTCTACATGAGGTTGTGTTTCTATCACCTTCACCCGCTGCCCCCTCATTCACCTCCGGTTCACCTTTTCTGCATATGACACAAGTATCGCCTTTGAGGAATTTACCATTAAACACACACCTCTCACACGCGAATTACTCACACCCCATAGAGCACTACTTTGGTTGTTGGCCCATGACATGGCCAGAGTTACACATTGACTACCCTACATGTGTCGGGTACCTTTATGGTTGTGTGGACTACCCTGCCATGTTTGCTTTCCACATGCTATACCTCACGCACATAGGTACATGCCCTTACTTCACTTTCATTACTTGGTTGGTGTATCCGGGTACTACCCGTTTGATTGTGTCACATACACGTTTGGATTATACAGCTGCCTTCTGGATTTTGCCAGTCTATTCTACTCATTGGTAGGATGGCACCTTTTCCTATGTCCAAGTTATTCCTTACACATGTCCGACTGTTGTGGACATTGCCTCCCCACAGTCGACGGTTGTGTTTCCACCTTTTCAATTGGCCACAGTGTGACATTGGGTTACCACCTGTCCCACTTTGCGAGGGACAGTCCCTCTTTGGGCAGTTGTGTCCTGACATGTAATTGTAAACATGGCAAATGTCCTGAGATTTTAGGACAAACATATTTCTAATATTTTATGTGATAGTTGCATTAAACAGTTAATTCTG
>NC_056741.1:1997099155-1997199155 GCF_019279795.1 Protopterus annectens | reverse complement strand
TATTTTGAGGATTCTGCTCTGTCATATTTTCCACTTCTGCCACCAGTGTGCCTACCAAGATTGGGCACTTTTTTTTTTATCCTGGGCCTTGTGCACCCAACTATCTTTTTTTAATTTTTAACCTACTTCTGTCCATGATATATGCTATATAAATACAATGTATATATCAGTGTTAACTTGGTAAGATTTGGTGAAAGCAGCATCCACTTGTGAAGGTACTCACCAAGATTTGAGGATAATTCCTCATTCACCAGACCATACTCTTTTATTTCCATCTAACCTTCATCGAATGCTGTCCCAGGGAGTGATAGAACTAGTTCCTCCTTCCCAGATGCGAGAAGCTTTTTACTCATGGATGCTTTTAGTGCCAAAGAAAAAATGATGGTGATCAGTTCTGGATCTTTCTTTCCTAAGCCTGTTTATGGTAGTGCCCAAATTCAAAATGATGTCATTTCACAACTTATTATCTCTTCTTCCTTATTTAAATTTCCTGGTAAAACTAGATTTAAAAGATGCTTATCACATCCCTGTTCATTCATATTTCAGGCGTTTTTTTAAGGTTTTGGAAAAAAATGGTTTGAAGTTTTCAGAAAGCAGTGGTATGAAAATAAAAATGTAACACAAACCACTTCTAACAACTAAATGTCAAAACAATATCTTAAGAAATGGTTCAGCACTTTTTGACCTATGTGGTCTTCTTCACAACAGTGATAACATTTTTTGTTAAGTTTTTCATATAAAGTAGAGTCTTCTAATAAACACTGCATACTAATAATATAGTCCACACTTTGCAGCTATTTGAGTTGACAAAACATACCCCACTCAAGGCTTTTTCACTTGTGTTTCCAAATTTGTAATATATTTTGCTAATGCTGTTCCTGTGAGTCATTCTACACTGGGAAGACTAACGAATAACTTAGAAAATGTGTCTATGAGTACATATATGCAGTCAAAACAAAAAATATTGACAATACTTTAGGCAAACATTTCATTGAATGTTTGAATTTTAAAAGGTTTATTTTCTCTGTTATAGATCATGTGCCTAGCAGTTTTAATGGAGATAGAGAAGGGAAATTGGAGTACAGGGAATTAAAATGGCAGATCTTGTGTAACACCTATAATCCACCCGGTTTAAATAGTAGTATTAGCTATCAGGTTATATTAAATTTTAGACAAAATTCCAATAAATGCAAATACATAGTTTTTAATAGTTTTCAATATTATTTTAAACGAGAGTGTGATTCTAAAGAGAAGTGTAATTGTTTTTATTAATACTTTTTAGACAAGGAACATGTAAAAATAATGTCAATTTGATCATGTGGGATCATGTGATCAATTGATTTAAGTATTTAATTCACTGGATTTTTTTGATGCAGTGTTCTGAATAAGACCATAGAGGTCAAAAGCCCTCAGTCATTTTTTAAAAACATTATTTTTATATCTAGTTGTCAGTAGTTTGTGCTACCTATGTATTTTAAGGTTTTGATTGTCGGAATCATATTATCAGTTTTCTGCCTTAACCCTTAGATTATCCACTACACTTAAAGTGTTCACTGGTTTACCTTCATTTGTGTGAAGCACACATCTGTGATGGAAGATGTGTGAAAGGATGATTTCAGAAGTCCATAATGATGAACCACACATTGCTAAAATCACAACTGAGCAAATGCCAGTGTGCATTTATTCATGTGAATTTGGCTTTCTGAGTGCAGATTGCACTATAGTGGGGGTCAGAACATGTACCCCTTCCCTCACTGTAGTGCGATCTCAGAGTTATATATTAAATTAGCAGGGGGTGTGGGAGGTGCAGGGGGGCTTGCTCCCCCTGAATAATGGTGTTCGGAGACATCCGGGAATGTCGGGTGTTTCAAACACATTCAACATTTCTAGATTGTGAGATTCGTTGTGTAGCACTTTCTCTGTTTTCAGCAGTTGAAAGTGCAGTTTCTGACATTTTGAGTCAGATATTTGACCAGTCGCATCTTTTATTTGAGACCTAATGGAGGTAAACAGTGTTCACTAAGTGTCTAGCTCCAGTTATAGCTCATTGCAGGCTACAGGGTATCCACATTTCCATATTTAGATGACTTGCTTATCTTTGCAGAGTCTTTTCAAAGTGTCAGGAATTCCTCATTTGGGTGAGAGCTCTCTTTCACAAGCTGGAATTAAAAAAAAAAAATTCAAGTCTTTTTTTGATTCCATCGTAAAGAATTATGTTCCTGTGGTTCAGCTAGATACCTCAGTTCAAAAAGATTTTCTTCCACAGGAAAAAAAAATAGATCTTTATCTAAATCTATTTCTAAAGTTTTCCACTCAGACTTCAATCACTGGCCGGGAATGCCTCATGAATTTGCATCTCATACCATCTATGATTCTCATGTTACCTCTGGTAAGACTCCACATGAGAAAAATGCATAGGCATCTGAAGTCTCTTTCATCTCATCACCAACATCCTTTGTGTTTCAAATCCTAGTACTGGGGTTAGTCAGAAGAGTAATTACTTGTTATAGACAGGAAATATACTTAAATCTGGGTTTCTCCTTCTCCCTACATGTTCCAATGCAGTAAGTCACCACAGACTCATCAGACTTTGCTTAAGGAGCTGTTTTTAGAAGGCTAAAAATGCAAAGTGTGCTGGACACCAAGGACAGATGCAAGCCGATAAATATAAAATAGATACTTGCCCTGACCAAGTCACTCAACTCGGAATCACCTTTTGTCCCTGGGACCTCTTAAAATTGTTATAGACAACACCACAGTCATATGGTACATCAATAAGTAAGGGAGAACAAGGTCATATCGTCTTTGCAAACTAGCCAAGTTAGCTTGGGATATAGCTTCACAGCACAATTTTACTCTACAGGCTTCCTACATTCCGTCAGAGCAAAACTGTGTGGCAAATAAGCTGAACAGGCAAAAGCAAACCTTCATGACTAGAAACTATATCAGGGGTCTTCCAAGATTTAATCCATCTATGGGGAGTTCCTCAAGCAGACCTCAATCTGCTGGCAAGATTCTGCTCCAGGACTCCGTGATAGAAGGTTTGGAAGAGAAATGTCTTTTTATTTTCCTTGGATTGGAATGTTCCTGTATGCTTTTCCACCCTTTCAACTAATATCCAGGGTAATTCTGAAAATTCAGATGGAGTCCCCCAAAATCATTGAGATAACTTCCTTCTGGCCCAGGCAACTGTGGTTCTCCCTTCTTTTGAAAATGGTCAGGAGCAATTACCACATGCTTCCTCACTGACTGGATCTAGTGACACAATAGCAGGGGTGTTTGATACATCTTAACCCTAATCAACTTCAGTTGACTTCCTGCAAGATAGGGTCTTAATTCCCTTCAGGCACCTGTTAATTGGAGATGTGCAGCAAGTGGAGGCAAGGAAGCCTGTTACTAGAAAATCATATCTTAGCAAATGGAAAAATGTGTTCTAGTTAGTGCGGATAACATAACCATCATGCATTTAGGGCTAGCTGTTTTCTAGTCTTACAATATTTGTATGAACAACTATCCTATGACCTTTCTCACTCCTCAGTCAGGATCATTTATTTGACATTTCAGCATGTCTGCCCATGTATCCTCCTCTTTCAATATATTCTTATCTGTAAATGTTTTTGAAAGGGGGTTTGCATAACCAGCCTCCAGGAAAACTGGTAACCCCTCATTGTGATCTTAAAGTTTGTGTTAGAAAACCTAACACTTGCTCCATTTGAACCAGCTAACCTGGCTGACTTGAGGTTCTTAACATAGAAAACAATTTATTGATTGATCTGACTTCTGCAAGAAGGGTGTCTGAGTTTCCAATTCTTAAGGTGAGTCAACCCTATCTCATTTTCCATAGGGATAGGGTTTCTTTGAAAATGAATCCTTATTTTATGCCTAAAGTTGTATCTGAGTATACTTTAAGACGAACTATCCATCTCACCATTTTCTTTCCTTGACTGTAAACATTATGGAGTAAAGATACTCCATATATTGGATGCTCCCAGGCAAATCAGGTGCTATTTTGACAGAATTAAATCTTTTAAATGTTTGGATCAATTGTTCATTTCTTGTGAAGGTAAGAAGAAGTGTCAACCTGTGTCAAAACAGACTAATTTCTAAATGGTTGTCTAAGATTATTACCTTTTGTTATACTCACCACAAGGAAACTATTCCAGGCAAGGTCAAGGCCCACTCTAACTGGGCCTTGGCTTTATCTATGGCTTTTTGGAAAGGACTGGATTCTAGAAATATAAGTTGCAATTTGATCCTCTGAACATGCTTTTTACAAAGCAATATAAGCTTGAGTTCTTCTCCAGGTCTAGATCAGGCTTTGCTAGGACCATTCCCATGGGACTCCTAGAGTCTTCTTCCACCTCCCAAATGAAGTATGCTAGGGTAATCTACCCATGTAGCTAAGGCTACTGCAGCAGTGATCAATATGATGAACTTAGTGCAGTTATGTAAGCAAACTTACCGTAACAGTAAAATTTCAAATGATCATTGGTGTTTTTTTTTTTATACCAGGGTGTGGACTTTTTTTTTTTTTTTCCTACTATTGTCCTTTCAGAGCTCAGCCTCCCTCTCCCTCTCTGTTGGCATATAAGCTCATAAAAGCTTGACATCAAAACCTGCCTGTTTGGTCAGCTTAGCTCTTGTTGGCTTACAGTTTGGGTGCATATGAGGCTTTAGAAGCTGGCTTGATGTGATATCCAGTGCAGGATATAACTCACACCACTAAGGCTACTGGAGCAGTGATCATTTCAGCATCTCATGTTATGGTAAGTTTACTTACACAACTGTACTTCTTATTTTAGTGCATTAAAGCCATTACAGATTACTGTAGTGCATTTTTTGTTATTTAAGTTATTTAGTTAATGACAGATTCATTTGAAAATATACCTAAATATGTAAATGGGATAAGAATTAAATTTAGTTGCAAATGTTGGAGGTATGATGGGGAAGAAAGATGTAAGTGGGAACATACCCTTATTTATTTATTTATTGACATTTGATTACCAGGAAAATCCAACTGGGTGGAAGCCCATTTCCAGAGGAGGCCCAGGGAGAAAAGCTCCAAATTATTACAAAACATTTTAAGCACAATAATTTTACAATCTTCAAAAATAAAAAAAAAAATCTGCAGTTTAAAGAATTATAACAAATTAGACATAACATGAAAGCGTTGGTTAAGAATTGATGCACGGTATATGGCAATCATTTAATATTTAAAGACATTTTAGACAATTTGTAGAGAAAATAAAGGTAAGTTAGTCTAATGTAAATAGGAACTGCAATATGAAATGAGAGAAAAAACAGGCTTATGGTATATTTAGAGAGAAAGTCAGGGAAGAGAATTAGATGGCAGTAAGGAAGTAAGTGAAGAAGGGAGAGTAAGGAGGTATAAGGAATGAAAGGGTACTAGTTCACATTTAGGGATATAGTTTATCCTGGTTTTGAATAAGAACAGAACCAGATTTTAGTTAGGAAGTCTTTCAGAATGGTTTTGAAATGTGAGAGGGAGGATATAGACTTCATGGATACAGATAAGGAGTCCCAGGCCTTAGCAACTTTGCATGAGTACAGACAATGCCCAGCAGATATGCTAGGTTTGTAGACAAACAGGAGTTTACGGTCACTGTATCAGAATGAATGACTGGGAACATAGTTGTGTAGAATGATCTTTAATGCTGGATAGGCAGATGGATGCTGGATAATTTTTGTAGGTGTTAAGAAGATGTTTATGCTAGTTGATGTGGCAGTTCTAACCAATTTAGGCTTTTCATTGCTATACAGTGGTGGCTTCTGAAAGGGCATGTGCTGCAAATTTAGTAACTTTGTTATAGCATTATTCAAGTTTTAATTTTTGTGAAGCCTGGAGGTTAGTAAGGATGGCAGCACAAAAAAACAAGAGTCGGGAGGAGATAAGTAGTGGCAAGTGTGGCATTAGTTGCATCGGTGAGAAAGTTTTTGGCTCTATAAAAGCATCTCTAGTTTTTGATGAGTGTTTCTTATGTAATTTTGTATATGCGGGTCAAATGTAAGATTATTATCCACTATGACCCCTAATAGTTTGTTATGAGATGTGACTTCAATGGTTGTATTATCGAGAAAGGACTTTAATTTTATTTTTTTCATGATAGAGGGATTTGGGGGAAAAAGTAGTAGTTTGGTCTTTTCTTGGGTTGAACATGAGTTATGAAATATAAAGCCATGTTTCAGTGGCTGTTAAAGCTTCCTGAGTAATTTTTGGAGGTGTACCAGGTTGTCAGATGTGCAAATGACAGTGGAATCATCTGCACATTGTATTAGGGTGGCCTGTTTTGTGGAAGTATGGTGCTAGTGAAAATGTTAAAGAGGAGAGGACCAAGGATAGATCCTTGTGATACACCAGAGGTGACTGGGAGGTAAGGAGAGAGCATGGAGTACCATTTTACTGACTGATACCTATTGAACAGGTAACTTTTGAGCCACAGAAGGGTCTGCTGAGAGAGACCTAAAGAGGACATTTGAAGTAGAAGTGTGCTGTGACAAACTCTATCAAAGACTTTAGACAAGAGTAGAAATAAGGAAGAGACTATTTTGCCATTATCTCTAGCTGACATTATCTATATAGGTTAGAAGGGCAGTGCTAGTACTATGGTAAGGATGGAAGCCATGTTGTGTAGAGAAAAACATTATTCCTGCAAGAGACAATGTAGCAATTGTTTTTGAATACATTTTCAAGTATTTTGGTGAGGAGAGATAAGATTGCTATAGGTCTAAAATTATTAATGTCTGTTGAATTTCCTCCTTTATGCAGAAGGATAATTTGTAACTTTTTCCAGAGAGAGAGGGATTGTGGGATTCATGGATTGACTTATTTATAAGGATTGAGACAAGACAGGCAATGCTATTGGTTGCTATCTTTAGGTACTTGCTTGGAAGGTCATCAACTGAAGAAGAGCACAGTTTAAGTTTGTTTAAAAGTAGTTTTATATAGGATGTGGGGGCAGGTTTGAAAGTGAAAGTGGATGTGGTGATATGTGGCTGTTGGGCAGGGTTGGGATTAGATGTTATGGAATCCTTGGTTTGAGATGCTATACAATCTATAAAATAAGAGTTTAACTGTATTGCAGTTTTGAGTGGAGAGTTATCAGGAGAGGGGTTTAGGTTGAATTTTTGGCCAGGATGTAAGATTTCTTTAATAGATGTCCAAACTTTTTTAGGGTTGCATACAGCTTTACTCTTAAAATTGTTATAGTACATTTTTTGTCTTTATTTATTTGCTTTTTAGTGTGATTGTGAAGCATTCTGAAGTTTTTAACATAACGAGGTGTTTCATACTTTTGCTATTCTTTCCGTGTTTTTTCTGTATCATGCATTTGCATTCAACTCTTTTTGGATAGCCAAATTGCATTATTTGTTTTTAGCCTTTTCTTTCTAGGAGGTGCAAGGTTATTTAGGATATTTAGAAAAGTTGTACTGAATTAAATTACGGCACAGTCTAAAGGGAGGATTTTTAGGAAGTTCTAGTTAATAGATGATAGTGTAATAATGAACATACCTGGGTTAAACTTGGAAAGGTTACATGTTGTTTTATAAACATGCTGTTTAACTGGATGTGTAAGATGTCTAGTCATAGATTGGGACATGATTACTGAGAGAGTCTGACATTATACTTGTGGCGGGGTAATTGCTAGAATCTCATACTAGGATACAGTCTAACAGAGAATTAGATGTCTTAGTATAATGTGTGGGGCTGTAAATTAATCGTTTAAACCATATAAGTTCATGCTAGATGTACATATGGTTTGGGAGTATATTGAGTTGGCAGACTTTAAAATTCCCTAGAGTTCTCTGCCAGAAATATTGGGTGAACAAATGGGTGCAAATAAGGAAATGCTTTTTGTTGAGCTGAAATATCCAGTCTGAATTGTCAAGACATAGTAAGGCCTTTTTAAGTTTAATTCTGGTGTATGCCATAAAAGCAATTACTATAAAATTAAAATCAAAGTCTAAACCAACCTATTATTTTTAGTACTCACACTTTCTTATGTGACAACTATAATTTGTTCTGTATATCGGCATTTCAGTTTGTACTCTATTTTATCTTAAGTATAATGCTTCTTTTTACTTTTTATTGCTATAGAAATTATTGGCGCTTTTCTCCTTGGGTCACCACTGAAAATGTTTTTTTTTTGTAACTCTGCTGGACCAACCCAGTTAACAAATGTGAAATAAATAAATAAATAATTGGAGTAGTGAATATTGTAACTATGATAAAAATGGAAGTGGGATCTTTAGAAAAGGGTAGGAGCAAACTACATACAAAAAATGGAAATTGTGGGAACAATGCATGCAGAATAATGTTTGGGAGGAGGAGTGAGTTTTAACAAAGGCAGGAAATGTGCGGTTTATCTGATGTTGGATTACAGATAATTGTATAAAATATGTGTGATGTATAATGTTTATAACTGTGAACATGCTAACATGGTTTGTTTTCTTTTATATAAATGTATATTTGCCTATGTCTTAAGTGATAATTCAAAAAAGGTCTCAAAAATGGAAATGTCATCAGTATAGTTACTGTTATTCTTGTGTTAATGCACAAACCCACTAAGTACAATTGATATTTGTCTAGGTGTAACTCAACAGTATCACCTGGAGAAGTGATATTTTTGGTTATAGAGTAAACAATTTGAGACTGAAGGTATGAAATCCAGAACAAATGGGTGGAAAGGAACATACATATGCCAAACTATCACACAATGCAGCAATATTTTACTTGTTTGTTTATATAGTGTACATGTCATGACTTCATCACTGGCTCATTTTCAAAGTATATATGAAATGTTAACTATGTCTAAGTCATTAGTTCACTGTTTGCATTCTTCATGGTCTTGTATTTCCTACTGTCATTTTAGTTGCATATTCCAGGACTAGTTTTCAAATTTTAAACTAATTAGTATTTTCACTAGCTGATCTTATCAATACATTTTACAGTGCTGATAAAACCAAACCAAGCTAAGAAAAAATGTTAAGTTATTTTTTTATAGATTACACTATCCCAAGTAAACCTTTTTAGTGGTTTCATTAATAAATGATATAGGACCTTGACAGTAACCTGCTGAAACTTTAGTAACCAATCTGTTATGTTTTAATGTAACATTCAGATGCATTAAACTTATAGATGAAATAATTTTACTGTCACCTGTACAGGGAATTTTTAATCATGTAAATATTTATGTAAATTTATGTAAATTTTTAACATGTTTTGCTCAGCATGCATCGTAATATGGGTATAGCTTGAAGAAGCACAAAATGAAGACAGTAACAGAGATGGGGCATTACATGATAGTCCCCCGGATTCACGAATCCTCCATGTAAGACTTAATAAGTCTTACTCGGAGACTGCAGTTGAACGGTATGACGTCAGCGTGCCATGAATATGCATGAGGGCATGCTGACCCAACCGTAATTCGTACACGGACCGTGTAAGAAAGCAGGGGGCGTGTCCGACTGCCGAGCAGTTTAAATGTCCACGCCCCTGCAAGTGATTGAAAAGTAAAAGCAAATACACAAGAGCGAGTCCCCTAAAATGTCCTTGCATCCAACACCACACTCCCTGACATTGTAAACCCCCATCACAGTTATAAAAAGTAAAAAATTAATTTTATTTTTTTAAATACCCAAAATAGCTGCCCGTATTTGCAAGTGTGTGCGCGGGTGTGCCCACTGCTTAGCTAGAGTTAGCAATTCTGACACGGAAAAGCATAAGAAAGAATGTTTATGCAAATCACACCAAATAGCAATAGCGTAATGGTAGGGAGTTCACACAAAGAAGAGGCATTCACAGTTCAAGTCCCACCACTCCCCTTTGTATTTATTTTTAAATCAGTATATGAAATAATACCAGACAAAAATATGTGTAAATAGTAGTAAAATGCAGTGAAATTGCCAGTGTATCAGTGAACAAAATAAATATTTTAAATGATCCTGATATATAATTGCCTACAGCTAAGCAGCGCTTCACCCAGCGCAATAGAGTTGCCCATAGTTTAATAACAGTTAACCCAGTGCAATAGAGGTGCCCATAGCAAAATAACACTTTAACCAGTGCAATCTGCGCGTTGAACGGTAATGCAGTACGTAAGAATTGATAATTGAGTATGTATAGCGGATAGGTATGTCTCAATATCCCTTCATTTACTTTACAGCTGCAGGTGACCGTGCTGCGAATCAGCAAGCCTATGCTGATAGGCTGCTAAGGCTGCGCCACCAGGCAGTTTAGTGATCATTCTGCATGTATTGTTATATAAAATATGGGAGAGAGCATGAAAGAAAGTGTTGTAGTCCAATAATACAGCCATAAAATTGCCTGTATAAGTCCGCTGCATGTACTGTCAGATAAAAACGTCAGAGAGGCAGAACAATTTATTTATTTATTTATTTATTTCCAGTTTGATAACCGGGGAAGTCCACTGGGCCCAAAAGCCTGTTTTCAGTGGAGGCCCGGGGAGAAAAGCTCCATATTACAAACACATTGCACACTTAAAGCTCCATATTCCTAAACACATTGCACACTTAAACAATTTACAAACAAGTAAAAATAACATTTTTATACACTTGTATTGTTAGCATAGAAGAAAAATATACATAGATATGAAGTGCAAATGAAGTAAATCAGAGGAGAAGTGTAGGAAAAAGGAGGTGCAGATGCACATACAGTAGGGTGTAGAAAAAAACCTCGGTTAACATCTTATAATTACCTTTTAGTCTACACTACATTCATGGTGACTGCAGGTGTCTATCCCCTATTTGCATTCACGTTGATGCATGTGCCCTGTTTAAACACCACAATCATGGTGGCTTGTTGCTACCAAACATCCCTGCATGCTGTTGGAATATCCACTGTGGTTCAATATATGCATGTGTTATGCTTGCTGTTCAACTGTTGAAACCTTGGTGTGTTGGGTTAATGGGAATATTACTGCATGCTGTTACAACTAATCTGGAATGCTGTTGTTTATGTTGTAATTAAACACACCTAATCACAGAACGTATGGGAAGGCCGGTCCCAGCGGACCCACCTGTCTCTCCTCAGCTGGAGAGTGCACCTGGCACCAGCAGGTCCGGTGCCCAGTCTGGGCTCCCCTCCTCCATTGGTCCTGTGCCACTTTCAGGTGGAAGCACTGCAGGGGATGGGGCTTATCCCCCGTGCAAGCGTGGGTGGAGAAGGGCCACCTGTCACCCTTCAAAGGGTCCGGGTTGTGGTGCATAGGGAGATCCAGTGTTCAGTCGCTGATCCCCTAAGCCAGCTCAAGGCGAGAGTGGCACGTCTCACGGGTGAGCCTGCCCGTCCTACGCAGCCCCCAGCACAGCCACCCTCGAGGCTGTGAAGGTGCAGTGGTGACTGCCCATGGGTGGGGATCTCAGTTCCACTGTTACCATCTGTGGGCTTATGGGCTTGTGATTTCCAAACAACCGACCCCATCAATTGTGTTCACCCACCCCATATGTCATACACTGCCCCTGTATGCATCTTGTCTGCTTACCTCCCCAACCTACCTCCCTGGACATACCTACTTCCTCTACCTCACTTCCCACTCTCACCTGAAAAAAACTGGGCAATCTGTACCCACAAAAAAATTACGCCCCATACATAGCTGCCCATTTCGCACACATGTCCATTGGACACGTAAACTGATAATTATAATTGGCAGTACAACATACTGTTGTCCTCACCCCTCTCCCAGGGGTGGAAGGTTTCAAATATCACTCCAAATTTATTGCATATGCACAGCTGTTACTGGTAAATAAATGGGCAGCTATGGACCTTCCCTAAACCCGTCCTGCACATCCCGAGCTTGTTTACCTACTGTCTGTCCCTCTTTGTGGCCCCCTTTTCACCACTTTCCTATCTCCCCATTTTCTTTTTTTTTAAAGAAATTAGCGCAGGGGTTAGCGGGAGTAAACACTTTTAAGCAGTAGTAAGTGGGTTTAAGCGAGTGTGCGCATGTGTGCGCTTAGCTAAGCATTGCTAAGTGTCATGCAAACCCACTCAAACCCACTTACAACTGCTTAAAAGTGCCTTAGTCACTCTATGGCAGGGCCCTTGTTCTGCTGAGCAGCAAAAGAAAAACCTCTGCCAGTCTCGAACCCCAGACCATTGGCAAAATAAACTGCATGAATTACCATTAAGCCACAGCAGATATACAAATAAATTGGTTCTGAAATAAATATATCATGCATTATAATGAAGGAATGTAAATGGAAATCAAGAGTGGTATAACACAAATCCTGTTCTGTGGGTCTTTACCAGCAGTTGTTGTGGAATTGCATGACATGACTGTGAAAGGAGAATCAGCCATCCTAGCACCTTACAAACACCACATAGTATCAGGCCAGGATAAATACTGGCCACAGGAATACAGTGCAATAACCACATTTGTATGGCAGTTAATTGTGTAAGTCAGAAATAAAGTACATACTCCCATGTATCCTGTGTTAGCATTTGGAGGGGTGAGTACATGTCTACACTGAGAAGTGTGTACTGGAAGCAGCAACATTCAGGTTTGAGTACAACATGTATATAACTGGCTACAACCCTAGCTTCAGATAAGAGACATATACCAACCTTCTGACTGACACAACGGTGTCCAGAGCAAACAAGCATGGGCCCCACCTTGGACAGCTGAAAGGGCTATGCCTACCTAACCTAGCATTTTATAGCAGTGGGCTGCAATCACAGTGAGTAATGCAATCACCACACAGCAGGTTGCATGCAATTACTGAATGGTGGGCAGCAATTGGTGCAGAGGCTGCCACATGCACAAGTGCAGATACCTAGAAAAGCAGGCTGTACCTGCAGTCCACATATGCAATTCTATTATTGCAGGTGCTGGGAGATGGATAGATAGAGAGAGAGAGAGAGAGAGAGAGAGAGACGGACACAGACACAGACACAGACACAACAGAGAGAGAAACTGAGACATAAACCAAAATAGAGGGGGAAAACCCAAAACAAACAGCCAAAAAAAAAAAAACCTACAAAACCGTAACACACGGAGCAGGGAAATACAAAGGTAAGGTATGTAACTCACAAGTATGTGTTGGCATGTAGTAGATGTTCCTGAAGAGTACTCTACACACTGAAAATCATCCATCTGTGGCAGCAGTACATATCTATCTGTATCCGCACATGTGCATAGGGCAAGGGACATACTGCAACTGTTAGTGAAGGGTGGACAGATATCTGTCATTGAAGGTTGATATGTGTATATATCTATGTAGGTCGTAGTGTGTGGCCTAGAAAACAGCATGCAGTGCTGATATATGTCATGTGGTGGTTAAATGCTGTGGGACTGATTTGTCAGATCTGCTGTTTTACAGCCACTGAGGCCTGCTAATGCTACATGGGCTGAGGACACCTACATGCATTCTGCACAACACTGTGCAATATAATCACATAATCGTACATCCCTCAACTGTCGCATAAGTGATATCCCCACCACGAAAGGTGGACTGTACATGTGCCTATATGTACATCCATGTGTACAGCAATGGATGTGTACATGTATGTGTATAGATATGCATAATATATATATATATATATATATATATATATATATATATAGATATAGATATAGATATATATATATATATATATATATATATATATATATATATATATATAGATATATATAGCCTATATATAGAGAGAGGGAGAGACAGAGTGACACGGGGTCATATGTATTACAACAGGTGTGTGGTGACCAAGGCATGGACTGTAGACAAGTGTTGATACTGCAGTGTCATTCCTCCTTTCCAAAACACTGTACCCATTAACTACCACATAGGTAGAGATCTACCTAACAGTGAAGGTGTGATAAGGGAACATGGGACACAGGTGGACATTAGCCTCTGCTTTGATGAAGACAGGGCCACACTACACCTGTAATCAGTCTGTGTGTTATGTGTCATGACAACAGGTGTGTCATCTATAGAAATATAGAGCAGTGTTCCCCTCTACCCATCACAATGCCCTGTGTGGTATGTACCTCACATGACAACTACACCAGGTAAAAAGGCCACAGACATACCTCCCAAAGTGTAATACTGGCCACAAACAGATGCCCTATGCAGACTGATGCACAAAACCACATCTACACTGTATTGCATACTGGCCACACAGAGGTGACCTCTGCCAGACATACAGAGGTATGTCACACCCATAGCTGGGTGGCAACCACCATGGCAACATATCACAATCCCTCCGGGATACACGCTGTAGGGCTCTAAACCTTGTCAGATCACTAAACAGCACATGCTGGAGGGATAGGTTCCCATCTCAGAGATATGCCATACACCGGAATAGAACACCTAGCAATAGCAAACAAAGCTCCTCATTAGCAGTTGTCATAAATACCCCTGATGATTGTATGGGAGATTGGCAATACACCCCAGGAAACACCTCTGGGGTTCTGGTTGGCAGGGGCAAGTGAAATCAAAGTACATGTGTGTCAAAGGCCAGGGTAGCATATGGCTAGGCTGCCATAGGCCCTAGGGCCAACAGCATATTACCTACCTATTACACTATGCACTCACACATGTATTCAATGCAATACCTGCTATGTGAGGTTGAATAAGTGTAACGCAGAATGTGTTCAAGGTCTGTAAAGGTGTGATAGCTTAGTGTGAAGTTGTATTTGACATGGTAGTGTCTATCCTAGCTGTGAGGACAGCTAATGATGTGTAATGTACTGTTAGGCAGACATAGTAGTACGGCATATGATGTGACGTAGTTCCTTGTTGACGAATGTGGTGTCTCATTGTAGGCTAAAGCAATACATGTATGCTTAGTGATTGGTACTGCTGGTGAATCCAACTCCCATATGAACTGTAGTACTACCAGAAGCTGTAGGCCTAAACAGCACAGTATGGTGTGTATTCACAATGCTTGGAAACACTGTCATCTGTGTTTCCTGTAGTCTGCACAGAGGACAAAACTCAGAAATAAGGGTGTGTAAGTAGTGGCACACAGTACTGTACGGTACACAGGTAATGCTCATCTGTGTTGGTGTACAGTGGTGTGTTGTATGTTTGTCTGACGTGTGTGTAATCATGTCTGTACAATGGCTGCAATCATATGTGTGTTACAGGGTGTATCCATCAACATATATACTCTGTTACAGCAGTATGTCACCTATAGTAACAACTGTACACATCTGTTAGGCAGGGCTATGGCATCAATGACTAGGGTGTACCTGTACTTTACATCCATTGCAATGGATGACATCTCTGTTTGTGCATCGGTGTGATATACAGTCCTGTCTTGAGGTTGTACAATGTGTCACAAACAGTGTGCCGGGTACTGTTGTATAGTGGTGTGATATATAGAATGTGCCAGGCACTGTTAGTTAGTTGTGGCCTGAGAACCAATAAGTGGTACTGAACATGTGTAACCTCTGACAGACAATAGGATGGTATATATGTCAGTCAAGTGATATCTGTGGTTAAAGGTGTAAAGTGTGCCACAGGACTCACTCACACATATTGTTCATATCTTTTTCAGCCAGATGGTCCACCAACGCAATCCATCATACACAGCAGATGAGGAAGAGGTGATACTACAAAGCCTATTGCAGCAGTACACAATGCTGTTCTCTAGAAGCAGCCAGCACCAGCAGGAGCAGACTGCACTGTGGCAGGAACTTGTTCGTCGGGTAAATGACATAGGCATGCATAACGGGACCTATGAGTAGGTACGCCATCACTGCAGTGATTTAATTAGACATGTCCAGTGGCGTGTGTCTGATATCCAAAGGCAACAGCATGCCACAGGTGGTGGGGTGGCCATTCATCCCCCCTCTTACCAGAGTGGAGGAGCTGCTCCTAAGCATGGTGGCTCCTGGACAACAGCAACATCAACCTCTAACATGTGTTGTCATGGAGGCTGGAGCCACCCAGCACGTCCACCCGGAGCAAGCAGGTAACATGCCCTATCTGTAGATGACAGTTAACTGTATTGTTAGATTATGTCTACGTGAGATGTGTACTGTGTGTTTAGCAGTTCTGCTGCCTAGTGTTGTGCAATACTGATATTTCAAATAATATCTCTACACCTGTGACTGTTGACTGTTGTTATACTGCAGTTTAGCATACCCACTGTAGCAATGCCATAGTTGTGGCCACTGACTAACTCTCTGATATTCACGTAGGTCCCTCTGGTGTGACAGCAGGGCATGTCATAGGTGAGGTGTTGGCCATGTACACGTAACACACCTACGCATAATGCATGCTGTGCATGTTTGCTGTAAGACGTTGCACAGCTCAGTAATGTCAGTAGCTGCCTCACTGACATGCAATACATAGAGCATAAGACACAGTTGTGGCAACCCCGTACTGCACATTGGATAGGCATAGTTGCAACACCTGTACACAACATAACACGTTTATCATACATAGTACAGAAAGACATGCTACATATGGCCTAACCACACACCCGCTGTAAGGTCACACCTCAGTATCCCACATGTCATCCACATACACATGATAGGCCTATCATGGGGCTGTGCAACACTCCTCAACACATAACACAATCATGTTAGGCAATGCTCCCTATTGGGCACCTCATACACCCATGTACAAAGTGGCTGTGTAATAGTGAACGTAGCCACGGCACTGCAGTTCAGGTACAGCATGCTAGGCGGTGGTCTGTCACACAGTAGTAGCTGTGAGTGACCACAAGATGCATGATGATGATGATGGCACATGGTAGTACACCCCATCCAGTTACAGTGACCACAGTACTACACATAGCGGTCTTTGCTTTGCACCTCATTGCTGTGTGTGTGCAAACATATGCACCTATACACAATATGCATAGCATGTTGTGTGTGTGCTTACATATTCCAGTATACACAATATATACAGCTGTCACCATCTGTACAAAGAGTCACATATATGTCCTGGAATGCTATTAGGTGTATAGGTCACATGACACACATTGGGTATGTGTGGTGCTTAATGTTGCAGTCATGTAGCATGCCATGTCATGGCTGGCACCGACATATCTGCAATATGTCCCACACTCACCATAACCACTGTACAATGGCCATGTCGAGCATTGGGATTCCTTCACGTCTACATGAACCACTCATCCCATGTCTGCACATTGCATGCATTTGCTATACCTGTACCCACTATTATTCGCTATGGACACAGACACTGTAAGCAGACATGGCAATCTATGTGTCACACAGATAACACATGCAGCCATGGTATGTATACCATTGAGTGATGGTGCATAGGACATTGCAGAGCAGATAATACTTGCACAGCAATGTTGTGTCCATGTACACATTGTGTTCCAGGGTGTAGACAATCACTGAACAACTACACACATGCATCACAGCCATGTATAATGTCATTAAATAGGGCCGTCAACACTTGCACTGCATGGTCTTGAGCAATACATATTCTGCATGCTGACATGTGTGAGGTGGCTGTTTGCCCTGTGATACTGTCACCCAACTTCACCCACTATTGTGTATGTGTTGGATTGCTGGTGTGTGTGTATGTGCTGTGGTGAGCAGTGTATTTGTGTTCATGTGTGCATGTGTGCATGTGTGCATGTGCTCATGTGCTCATGTGTGCATGTGTGCATGTGTTCATGTGTTCATGTCTGCATGGGTTCATGTGTGCATGTGTGCACATGTTCATGTGTTCATGTGTGCATGTGTGCTTGTGCTCATGTGTGCATGTGTGCATGTGTGCTAACATCATGTACAGATTGTGAAGTGTGTTTCCTGTCTTCCTTCCAGAGGTGCTGAGTTAGGGGTGTCTGAAAGCAGCAGGGAACCTGATGTCACTGCCACTAATAGTGGAAATGATGAGACATGTATTGTGGTACAGGAAGTTCTGCCAGGGTCTGTCTTTGGTCCACCAATCGACAGTACACAGCATTCAACCCCATCTATGCACACAATTATACTGCCAATGCATCCCTCATCATCAATAGCCTTAGCTGAAGGACAGCATGCAGTCGGCATTGACCAGGAGAGTGTAGTACCCATGGCACGTGCATTCCCTCACAGCAGCCATAGCCGGATTACTGGAATGGTACCACATAGGCGGATGTCCAGGGGTTCTCGGGGGAGCACCACTGGTCATATTGCCCCTGGCAGATGTGCCCCCAGAGGTATTACAACCTCCAGTATGTTCTGGGCTGTAATGCAGGCACAGACACATATGGAATGATACACCCGACAGGGCTAAGGGCGCAGAGGGCCCATTACACTGCTATCAATGACAGCATCCATGACCTTGCCGGTTCCATCCAGAATTACACCGAGGTTATTGATAGCCATTGGAGGGAGACATTAGATGTCCTCCACAATGTGTTAGCCATGAGCCAGGACCATGCGGGATGGATGGGAAGCCGACTCGGACGCATGCCAGCAACAGCATCAGCTGGCAGTCGTTGCAGATGGACCACAGATCACAGCCGCTCCCGTAGTGGCAGTACCAGCCCCAGCAATGCTGCGGCTGGCCTGTCCATTGACCATCCTACTAGACCACGTGCACTTGGCACTGGCCATTCCCAGCAGGGACATGGGTCCAGTCATCATACCTCTGTCTCTGATGATAGCACCCGGTCAGGGTTGGTACCCAATACTGCCCGTAGCACCCCTGCCAGGAACAGGTACCATGTCCGTGGCCAGAGACAGTGATCTGGACGGCCTAGCAGGTACAGTCTGTGGCTGTCCCACAACCACCCATATATGGCAGCCACATTAACCAAACAACTAGGGCTCACACATACACACACACATTACATCAACATTGGCCCATGCTGTATTGTTGTCCCTCACACACACACACACACACACACACACACACACACACACACACACACACACACACACACACAAACACACACACACACACACACACACACACAGACTTGTCGATTGGATGGGTCAATGTCGGGCTCCGGCAAATCAACAACACACCCTGTGCATATGATGACACCTGTGCCACCTCCTGTCATCTGTCACATTGATGCAGGAATAGGCTAACATGGTTCTGATGCACAGGGTGACATCATAGCAGTGTAGCAATAGTAGCAAGTTGCCAACAGGAAAGTGTACTGATATCCATGTAGGTGTATCTGAGCAGGCATTATGCATCACAGCCCTGATAGTCATTGTAGCATTGTTTACACCAGTGTTAGGTCTGAGTATGTATTGTCCACCCATGTGCCACTTGGCTGAAGTGTACAGTGTTGCCAGCATGTGTTAGTGAGTGGACAGTACGTGTGTGATGTGTGCATTACAAATTAGCAGGTGTACAACTGTGAACATGGTGTGTGCGCACTGTCTGCATGTACGTGCATAGTGCACACATGGGATGTGCGACACACCCTGTTGTACACATTGTTAACATCTCATGGTATCTTTCGATGGCCAGTATGCATTCTACTACAGATATGTACTAACATGGGTACACATGTGTGTATGACATGAGTTGACACTATGCTGTGGGTGATACTGTTGATATCTGTCAATGATCTGCAGTCTGGTAGTATACACCACCTCAACAGCATGACTATAACCAATCATTAGATGACGTTCTGACAAATGACACACAGTTGTAGGGAACTCAGTAACAGTTGGATCCTTCCAGGACTATACTATAACAGTAACCAGTGGTATTGACCGCCACATGTTCCTGGGACCACACCTGTGTGGCATATAGCCCTCTTAGGTACATGCAAACACACTAGGGATATGTCCATCCACACCTGGAAATGCATGCATTGGCCTACACTGCATTCCCTGGATGGGACGCATATCCTACACAAGTGTATCATACAGACATATACCTGTTGTCCAATACATGCTGTATAGTCATAAGCCAACTATGGCATAGTCACCCACATTTACTAGACATCCTATCTCGACAGTACCACATAGGTGGTAGCCCTCAACATGTATGTTGGGTACCAATGTGTACAGACAGACACGTACTATGTCATCTGGCCCTTGGTATCCACATATCCATAGGTATTGTGGGGTCCATCAGTGTTTCACATAATGCATTAGGGGCCTGCATGCATATCCACAGGGCTGTTGTACACCTATAATGACTGCCCATTACTGCCAGTCGTTGTTGTGTATGAACATGTGTGACATATACCCTAGGCAATTACCCTCACTCACAGTACTCTATAGTATGTGTCATGGCTGTGTGTGGCACAGATGACCTTGGCCACGGATCACTACAGTGGCCGGGCTTGTCGCATACATACATATGTGACCATGATCTGAGAAGCAGCGGCACAATCTGTCAAAGGAAACAAATGTATTCATGTAGTATGCAGGCTTCACACCTATGTACTGATTGAGGTCACATGTACACATATTCATTTGCCATGCAGATACCCGATGTGTGCAATGCACATACTGTTTTAATCATACCATAGTAAAAGCAAAACCTATGCTTTATTGACCACCTGTGGCACACACACAGCGTTTGTAGGATTCAAACTCCTACCTAACTATGTTATGATACTAGAGAAAGACACAGTAACACAGCGCGATATTTGCTTTTCTGGGTGATTTTTGTTCTCCTGATATATTTGTAGGATGCTGACATCATCAGACATTACAAAGAGGGAGGTACCTCTTTTATTGTGTTTTCCCAGTCTCCAAAAAGGCTACCCCTCACAGAGGAAATCACACACAGTCAGCATTTGGAGGATTCAAACCCCTACTTAACTAAGGTATGATATTACCAAAACACGCATTAACACGGTGCGCTATATGCTTTAATGTGTGGTGTCTGTTCTCCTTGAATATTTGTAGGATGCTGACATCAGCAGACATTCCAAAGTGGGATGTACCTCTTTTAATGTGTTTTCCCAGTCTCCAAAAAGGCTACTCCTCTCAAAGGAAATCACACACATACACCCCCCACAACACACTGTCAGGATTCAAACCCCTACCTACCTATGTAATGATACTAGAGAGATACACATCAACACAGCACACTATATGCTTTACTGGGTGGCTTTTGTTTACCTGATATATTTGTAGTATGCTGACATCATCAGACATTCCAAAGAGGGATGTGCCTCTTTTAATGTGTTTTCCCAGTCTCCCAAAAAGCTACTTCTCTCAAAGAAAATCACACACATACACACACCCCCACTGTCAGCGCTTGCAGGATTCAAACCCTTACTGAACTATGTTATGACAGTAGAGAGATACACATTAACACAGCGCACTATATGCTTTACTGGGTGGTGTTTGTTCACCTGATATATTTATAGGATGCTGACATCATCAGACATTCCAAAGAGGGATGCGCCTCTTTTAATGTGTTGTCCCAGTCTCCAAAATGGCTACTCCTCTCAAAAGAAATCACACACCTACACACACACCCTCAGCGCTTGCAGGATTCAAACCTCTAACTAGCTATGTTATGATACTAGAGAGATACACATTAACACAGCACGCCATATGCTTTACTGGATGATTTCTGTTCACCTGATATATTTGTAGGATGCTGACATCATCAGACTGGACATGGGAATGTGTGTGCACTTTCTTTTATGCAATCCCAGGAATGATCCATGTGGGTCGGCAGGTATCAACAGCTTGAACAGGACCCTATGAGTCGCACCTTGTGTGATCTATCTGTGGACACATTGACATCCCTTCATATGTCAACACATATCTATGCACAGATTGTTGGTTTTGTGGATACGACATGTGTCTGTGATGTTGATGAATAGCTATGCAAAGTCTATGTGGGACATGTATAGCTCTGTTCAGTGATGTATGTCCTGGGTGGCTGCCTTGCAAATGGTGTAGCATATTTGGGAACCATGATCTGCACATGAACATACCACAGTTGGTAGGGTTGTGTGTTTGTCAGCTTCCAATAGCTCTGTTTATGACTTCAGCCATGATGCACTCCATGGCCTTGCAGATCAGACTTTATAGGCTTACTGGACTATACTTCCCATGGTGTGTTGTGCACCCACAATTGTGGGGAGTGCCTTATGTTGCTGTAACACATTTAACAGTTCCAGACCCTGTGGAGTGGGCGAGGCTCAACAGACTGTTCAGGTGCAGGGTCTGTTTATTCTGTAGTGCATGCATGACACATATTGGGAAACATTGTAATCCAATTGCTGCCATGCTTTTGGCTTTGGGGGGAGCTGGTCAGCCATTCTACATGTGATATCTCCTGGTATGATGTCAGGGACTATCGTCAGTGGGAGGTGGTTATGTATATATGGCCTGTCTGACAGGATGTCGGCATTGTCAGTAAGGTACAGTTGGCCCCGACTCAGGAGATATACGAGTGTACTTTACTATTTATGATATAGCTAAAGGACATGTCATGATTCTCAGTCTGGACTCCTTCTCAGCTACTCTTTACAAAACACCAACAAACCTGAGCACTAATCCCGGTTATACTCTTTTACACACTTAACACCCTACTAATCCTTTGTGATCAGGCTACAGAGTATGACATCATAATATATTGGCATGTCCAGAGGTCAGTTTTTTGTGTACTCTCCAGTCCAGCTAGTGAATATTGTGGTTATGACACAATGTCACATCTGCCTCATGTACACAGACAACCCTCTCCTCCTCCCAACACACTCAGATATATGTGAGAGATGCAACAATATTGACATACAGGAGGCTGAGCTCTCTTGACCCATGACTGGCATGGTCTATCAGGTGGTGAAGGTGACCACACACACCACATATCAGTCTCACATACACCGATAGCGACAGCAATCAAACCACATTATCACACATACACATACTCGGAGGCTCTACATACACTCTGCCTAAGCAGCAGAGACCTCCAAAGCAGACACACAAACAACTGCTACTCCACTACAATACCCACATATCACGTAGTTCACAATGAACACAGTCACTGCCCTTTGGGCTAAACAACACACCTGATACACTTGTAATGGGTGACACTTAATGTCAGACACACTGACGTCCCACTCACCAGGCCAAACAAGGGAATAGTCACTTTGAGCTGTCTCTCAGGTGCCAGGATCCACCACATAACACATGCACTCAGGTCACTCCAAAGCAAGTCCAGGACTGGCTCCATCATTGTCCATGCTGGTGCGTACAACCTCAGACATTCCGCCCTGGACCACATGACATGATACATAGAGGAACTCTCTGATCATGTAGCCCAGGCCAGTATGACCCTGACCTTGTCTAGCATCTTACACTCACCAAGTATGATGCCTCAGTATACCAACAAACTGATCATGTTTAACAGTTGGCTAACAAATTGGTGTTATTCAAAGGGGATACAGTGTCTGTCAACCTGGGGTGACATGCTTGACATGCCACGTAGCTTCCCTATGGACAGCTTGCACCTGTCACCCTTGGACTTTTGAATACTGGCTAAGGCACTTGCTGCCACCATACTGCCTTATTTAAGCGGGGCTCAAAAGACAGACCCACTTCCATAGACATTACAGAGTACATGACACTGAGGGTAATGCTGCTCAACACCAGATGTATTACCCTCATATTGACCACACTCAGGAATCTCCTCAGTATGGAGAATAGCAATATCTGTGCTAGACAGAGGCACAATACACTAAATGTAAATGGGCTATCTTGTGTGACCTACTATTCTTGGGCACAGTGTTCTGATTTGACTGGGTTGCAGCAGCCAAACATGCTCTGGCTATGCTTGAACATGCCCTAGGGCAGATAGCCTAGTATCAACCTCTGAACCTATGAAAATGTTCATGATGCACAATGTTTATTGCTGATACTGTTTGCAGGTTTTTATCATCTTTGCTTTCCAACTTTCTATGAACCGCTTAGGTATCTGCAGAACATATTTGATTATGACAGGTTTCCACTATATTATATATGTGTCTGTTGTCATATAAGTGTGTGCACAGGGCAGGTTGCTGGATAGTGAGAGGTTCCTGGGTTAACACATGCAACTGCCTGATATGTGTGGCCCACTGCTGTACTCCAACATGGCCTAAGTGTGTGAGCATGCCCAGTTCAGACTGTCAGTGTTCTGTTGCCTGACATTTGTCTCATGTATTCAAGTGTGTGAGCATGCCCAGTGTGACCTTTCAGTATGTTGCTGTCTGAGGTCCACTACATTTGTTGATGTATGTGTACATGTATGTCCAATATTAACATTTCTACTGTGCGTGTTGAAAGTCAGGTTCTATTCTTACTGCAGGACTCACCTTTGTGTCATAACTCGACAGGGATTATGCTGTGCCTGCAGGGTTTCCATGGAATACTTTGCATAGACTTATCAACATGTCTTCATACAGGTTAACTACTGCAATACTGTCATGGTTTAGTGTTTCAGTACTATGACTATAATGCACAGTATCCTAGGTTCGAGGACCATCACCGCTTATATTTTCATACTGAGCAGACCAGACTGCTTAAGGGCCAGTAGAGCAACTATGAGCATGTTGGCTTTTGTTCAGCTATGCCTTACTTAGACCCAGCTTGACCAACATTGCTGAATATTAACCATCATTGCTGGACGTTGGCCAATATTACTCAACATTGTCTACATTTGTACTAGTTGGTGTGTGCGATTTGGTTTACATATACTACATGGTGGTAAATGCTGTTTAGCACTGCTTTATATTGCTTAACACATGGCAATCATGCCTCAGGTGTTGATGCAGGGCTGCCTATGTCGGATGCACATACTACACTCCCTATACATGTTTGACAGCAGGTAGTGTCAACGTAGGCATCCATTTTACTATATGTGTGGGTCAGAGAGAGGTATCATTTCCAGAGTTCCTACTGAGCCAGTGTATGTGCTATGCATTGCCTCTTTGCCAAGGCCAAAGCATACTGGGCATGCCTCCTTCTGCATACTGGGGCAGGCTCAGGTTGTTCCTCCTCTGAGTCACGCTCTGCCTGTGATGGCCCTGGCAATGGTGGGGGGCTGTTTGGCCCAGGCCTATGCTGGTCCTGCTGCAGCTGTTTTCACAGGATCATATTATGTAGCATAGCACATACCATGACAATTTGGGTACATGTAGTTGGTGAGTACTGCAAGGCTCCAACAGATGTGTCCAGGCACCAGAGCCGTGACTTAAGCAGCCCAAACACACGCTCAATTACATTTCGTGTTTGTGCGTGTGCCTCATTATGGCATTCCTGTTCAGGTGTGTGTGCGTTTCTGATGGGTGTCATCAGACACGGCTCCAGTGCATAGCCAGCATCCCCCTCTAGGTATCCATGTGGGATGTCCCCATTAGTAAATGTCTGGTACAGCTGCGTCAGATGCCAGATATGGGAATCATGGCAGCTTCCAGGGCAGCCAGCACACACATTCAGTATTATGCCCTGGGCATCACACATGACCTGGCAGTTGATGGAGGCGAAGCTCTTGTGGTTGAAGTAGACCCTACCCCTCTCACCAGCTGGTGCTTTGCTGCATATGTGCATGCAGTCTATTGCACCCACTACTTCAGGGTATTCCGCTATTTGCTGGAAGAGACGCATATTGCTGGCCAATACTTCACGGGAATTGGGGAAGTATACATGATCACCGACATGTGCTGACATGGCATCCAGGAATTGGTGCAGTACCCTGGATGCTGATGCCTGTGATATTCCCATCATATCACCAGTTGGTCTCTGGAAGGTACCTGTTGCTAATATTCTTGGGCCAACACATACCTTTGTTTCCACTGGGATGGGTTCCCCTCTGTTGGTTCTGTGTGTGAGGCGTGGCCTGAAGAGCTCAATAATTTGCTGCAAGAAGTCTCTGTCCACTCTATAGCGCTCCACTATTTCCAGCTCATGTAGCCCCTGGTAGGTTACCCTGGGCCTGTACACTCTTCTCCGTCTCCTCACTGTGGGTTGTCCAGCAGCATTTGCATCATCACCACCCTCAGCATGTTGCATATGTTGCCTTATAACAGCAATGGCAGCCCCTAACATTTTTTGCCTCAGTACAGCTTTTTCAGTTTTCACTGCTATTAGCTTACTGCGATGTTGCTGTGTCTCTTGAGAGAAATATAATGGACTGTTGTTTGCAGTGTTTTAAGTGCTGGGCTGGGCTGGGCTAGTGTTCTTCCTGGGTAATTGCCTGATTCTGATTGTTTTCACCTGCTAGCTCTGCTAGTACTCCATGGTAACTTTCCTACTATTTGGTGTGCTTTCTTTTTCCTTTCTGTTTCCTCAGGGGGGAGCGCCGTGCACACAAGCGCAAATACGTGCACACCAGCTAACACTCACACACACATGCTTACATGGACTAAAACCTGCTTATTCTTGTTAAAACGCACGCACACCGGCGCAAACGTGCTTACAACTGTTCACACAGCCTTACATATGCTTACTCAAGCTTACATGCGCGCACACATGCTTACACACGGGCACACTGTCTTACTCGGGTTTACTGGCTCACACACACTCGCATGCATGCTCAGCAAGAAACTTTGGTGTTATCCATGGCATACACCTGCCATTTCTTGACTTTACCTGGCCTACCTGTTGACACACCTCTTTCAATAATATGTAATGGTTGGCTGACACATGACACTTTGCTCCAATGAGCTTCACTCCTTTCATACATACCCCCGTCATGATGTCACCTATCTTCTACTCTGTTAATCCCCTTATCCTACTCCTACACTCCACTGACTGTGCTCATTTCCTATGTAAACTTGCGATTCACTATCCTAACTCTCATTTGCATAGGATTGCCTACTAATGCTTGGTTACATCTCTTAGACTGAGCTTCCCCACTTAGTAACCTCTACTTGGTGGCCATGTTGTCTTCAGCCTGCTATTCACTTGCATTGTAAATTCATTTTAACTATAAAATCCGCATTTGTGGATCTTAATTATTAATTTTCTGTTTTTTAGGGTGCAGCGCATTTGCCCGGCGCTGTGCTATGATTAAACCCTGGAGATCGGGATGAAAAAAAAAAAGTTATTTTATTTCTATATTGCATCACTTCCCATTGCCAGTGGCCGTATTTTTGGCCATTGGCATGCTTCCTGCTTTGCATGCTTTTCTGCAGCTGTCACAGCTCTGTTTTGCTATTTGCAGAACCGTACTCAGTTATCAACTGAGTACATTTCTGCAAATAACACTACTCCTACTCAGACAGGTTCGGTTTTCCTGGATCGCAAATTTACCTCATTTGCATAGCTTTCGCCTGCAATTGAGGTAATTTGCATATCCAAGCCCTGTCCGTGTAGGACTAGTTTAAGGAGCTCTGTTACACGCCCCTACCGGCTCTTCCCGGATCGCTCGGCGGACATGTTGGCTGCATGGAGTCTTACTCTACTCTTAGACTCCGTGCAAGCCTTCGTGAATCCGGCCCAGTGTCTTTTGGTTTTAGGTTTTGCATTTGCTGAAATGACTACAGAGAGAGCACAAAAAGGGGAAACAAGATGATGTATCTAGCTAAGTTTATTACAGTCCCCTTGTGATGAATCATGTCCACTGCAGAGAAGCATAGAACCCTGACTGCAATTGAGATGATACAGGTCTAAGTTGTGGCACAATTACTGATGGGTATGGACATGGTGCTGAAGTGGCCAGTGCCTGTTCAGTGGTCATGTTTCCTGGGGGAAGAGTGGTGATATGGGCTGCCAGCTTATACTAGGGAGTACCCCAGAAGGAGGTGGTGTGGGTACGGGACATTCATGTTATTCTGTAAATACTAGAAATGTAGTCTTTGCAGTAAACTGTTGTAGCTGGATTCAGCACGTGCATGAAATTGTGTGTATATAGAGTTGGATATAGATACAGATGAATATATATATATATATATATATATATATATATATATATATATATATATATATATATATATATATATATATATATATATATATATATATATGTATATCTGTAGATATGTTGCTGATTTGGCTCACTGCCTATCAGTCACCATCTCCATCTCAGACATTTTACCCATTCATTACCTCTTCACTGAGGGTGAGAGTCAGCTGTGAGTCATCAGCATTTAGGCAGCCATCAAGGGTAGTTTTTGTTTTTTTGCATTTTTGGCTGTATATCCTCCTACACACTTGAGTATGTAAATGAAAGGAACATGAATTAACTGTCTGAGATTATATTCCCTTATCTGCTCAAGGGACATAGCTATCAGACAACCCAACCACCAACTTGAAGCGTAGAAGGTCATTTCCCAGTCTGCATCAGGGAAATTACTCATTTCATGTGTGCCTCCACATGCACACAATCTCCACCCAGAAGGGGAAAGTTAGCCATGCTCCTTTATGCCTCACTATGTCTGCCTGGCCCCTACAGTGCGAAACAAATCCTATTCCCAGACAGGGCTCCATCCTTCTATGGCATTAAGCTAGACTACACTCGAAGTACAAGTGCCTAAATAGCTGGTACTGTCGTTTTGCCATCAGCTGCTAGAAAAGAATTTTGGGTTAAGGTTAAAATGATTTCAAAAATGAATGGGCTGAGTGAATCAAGGGAGGTCTGACAGCAGGCTAAGGGGAATCAGGAAGGCAAAGGACAGGCATAATTTGGCTCACTATAGACACAGAAATAAAGATTCTGGCCTCATTCTCCAATTTTTTATCAAAGATGCATTTTTTTGCAAACTGATACAAACAGGCTACATGTTATCTTCTAATGGCTCCATATGATACAAATTATTTTTGACACCATTTTTTTCTATCAGATCCTGCTGAGGTATATTGCTCCAAGTAAAAAAATGTGAAATGCAGTTTGATGTTTACACTTGAATAATTGTTATGTAAATGTGAAGGCAGCACTGTTTTTGGTTTCTCTGCTGCTCATTGCAGCATTAATGTTGTGTTTTCCTGTCACTTCTCAGTCACAGACATGCACATTTCACATTGCTTTGATCTGATAGATTGTTCCGCTTGCCTAGTCAACCAAACTGATCTTACTACATTGATTTTATAACATTCTTTGAGGTCAGTCCACCTTATTTTATTTATTCATTTATTATTTACTTTATTTTTCATTTGTTATCTGAAATAGTCTGACTAAGCTGTGTCTATATTCAGCAGAGGCCTGGAGAGAAAAACTCCAATGTTCATAAAAGCAATATAGTAAGTTACAGCAATTACAACTTTTGAAAAGTAGGAGACAGAGTCAGAGAAAGAAAAGATAGTGAGACAAAAGAATAGAACAGGAAGAAGGGAGGTCAGAAAAGTCTAGATATAAAAAAGAGGAAGACAAAAAGAAGGGAAAAAAAGAGTGTGACATGGAAATAAAAAGTAGAGATATAAATAAAACAGTGACGTATCAGCAGGGGACAGAATTTTATATATAGAGGCAGGAGCCGCAGGACCACTTATTTAGCAGGTAGTGTTTAATTTGTTGAGAAAAGATTTTGTGTTGCTTTTATTTGAAAGAGCTGATAGAATAGAGTGCCATAGCTTGATTACATGAACACAATGTAGGGAGACCCCATAATAGCTATTTCATAGGTTCATAGGCTCATAGGAGGTTACTAGGCTAGCGGCCCTAGAGCCCTTACAAGCCTAGTCATTTTAATCTTGAGTTGCCTCAATTGCCTTTGTTTAGATGAACAGAATTCACAAATCACGTGTGCGATAAACACCAACTACTCCTGTCCACGAGGGACATGTATGCCACCCCCGGAGTGAATTTGTGGTCTCCCATCCATATTTCTAGGTTGCGCTTGAATAGGGTCAGAGATGAGCTCTGCTTCACATGAATTGGAAGTTTATTCCAGAGTAGCTGCAGTCTCTGGGAGAAATATTTGCCTCTCCAGCCTGTACTGTTAATGTCACAGGCTAGGTTAAGATCCATAGACAGAGTGATTGTTGTTCCATTTGACTTTTGGATGTGCAGCATATCTATCAGGGCTGGGTCAGAGGCTGGCCTGTAGGCCAGGCACAAGTCGCCTCTCAGCAGCCTATATATTTACAGAGTACAGTGACAGGGCTTTCAGTCTATCCACGTAAGTCATGGTTTGGAAGCCCTGTATTTTCTTAGTCAGAAACCTTTCCAACTGCTGCTGGTGTCTGATGAGGTACATGCAGAATGGAGCATTGTACTCTATTAGTGGCCTGATTAGGGTCAAGTACAATGGAGTTATAACAGCCTTAGACCTGGGTGCAATGCCCTTACTTATGAGATGCGCAACTTAGAAGGCTTTCCTTACCGCTATGAAAACTTGGTGGTCAAAGTTCAGATTGCCATCAGCTTGTGTTCCCAGAACTTTGAACTTAGGGGGGGTGCTGTCAATATAGTAATTAGCAGGGAAATTTATCTTTGCTAAAGGGGATCATAATGCACTTTTTTGCCTTTAGTTTTAGACCGTGGCTTTGGCACCAATTGTTTGCCTGTGTTAGCCCCTCCTGTAATATATTAACATCGTTGGGGGACTCAGTTATTGCACCCAATTTCCAATCATCAGCGATCTTGGTAAGCCAAAGGCTGACTACTTTAGCCTGAACGTCTGAGAAATAGATTCCAAACAGAAAAGGGCCCAGCACATATCCTTGTGATACAAAACTGGTGACGGCTCTACTAGTAGAGCTGAAGTCACCAACTTTGACAGCAATGTGTTCTCTTCTCGTGACATAAGGGTTAATCCCCAGCTGGGAGAGTTTCTCAATGATACCTGAGTGGGGAATTGTGTCAAACATTTTGGCTAGGTCAAGATGGGCAGAATGCACTGTCTTACCTTCATCCAAGGCTTTAGTGACTTTCTCAAAGAAGTTTGAAATTTTTAATAAGCATGATCTATCCTTAACAAAGACAAACTGGGTTGAGTCTAGAATTTGAAGGTATTGTATGTCCTTGTTGATACGGTCCATGATGATTCTTTCCATGGCCTTGCAGATGAGGCTGGTTAGACGTATGGGTCTATAGTTCCCAGGGTCAGTTGATGGCACCCCTCTGTGCAAGTGGATTACTTTTGTTGTTCTCCACTATGCTGGAACAAAGCCAATTCTCAGGCTATGGTTAAAGAGAATGCCTAGTGGGTCCACTAGGTCCTATTTTAGAGAGCTTAATAAGCAACCTTGGATGCTTATTAAGGTCCCACTGAGGTTATGTTTTTGGCCTTGGAGTGCACAAATATGACCTGATCTCTAGAGATACTAGGTAGACGGCTAGTGCCAGGTATGCTTTGAGGTATGATGTGGTGGAGAAAGTGGAGTAAAGTTTGCACCAAATCTGTCAGCTAGCAGCAGGGTAGCAATTCCTCTGGTATAGTATGAGTGGTACCATCTACTACCAGTTAGGCACATAGCTGGGTATTCCCTTTTAAAATTTAGATGCAGTTAAACAATGCCTTATGATTATCCTTATCTGAGGATGTTATTGTATCTGTGTAATTAGCTTTAAACGACTTTACAAGATTTCTGGTTTGCTTGTTCAAGCTGTGGGGGGAATTTTTTCTCTGCTGAGTTAGTTCCCCCTTGCTCTTAGATGTAATTTTCTTCCTTTTGTTATATAATCTGGTTATACTCAAGGCCCACCAGGGTGGCTTGTTTTTTCAGGAGGATGTGGTTTTAATCCAGTCAGGCACAGCTGAGTCTATACAGCTACTTATGTGTTTATACAGGGCAGCATTTTTGTACTGCTCTGCATAGAAGTCATTGCTGTCTCTGATTGTGGGGAGTATAAAACTTTTTATATCATCACTTAGTAGGCTGTAGTTTGCTTTGGAAAAGATTTTAGTTTTTTTTTTTTCTCCTGTGGTGGTGATAGGTTCAATAATTACTTTGAATGAGACAGATTTATGGTTCAACCTTACCAGGGAGGGCATCACATGGTGGGGGGGGGAGGGAGTACAGTGACTCCCCCCCCATGTTGGTGAGTACTTTGTCTATGACATTTCAGCCCCTTGTGGGGTTGGAGGCTATCTGATTGAGAGCATTTGTATTGACAAAGTCCAGGAAACTCTGGGTGTGCATGTTCATGCTCATGTATGTCACCCAGTCGATGGAAGGCTAGTTGAAATCTCCCATGACTAAGGTGTCGGGCTGTATGGTGAGTGACTCCTGTAAGTCCAGGTAGATGGTGTGCATTTCTTGGTTCATGGTGGGGGACCTATAGCTAGTTAATTGGACATGGAGTAGTTTGAGAGAGTTGTACTGTATGGCCAGTCTTGAGGTGTACTTGGCTATAATGAAGATGGATACAGATCCACCTTTGGTACTTTCTTGCTCATTTTGAGATCTGAACATGTGGAAGGTATTGTAGCCTTGCACAGCCAGGGTGCTCTCCATTGCCTTGAACCATGTCTCAGTGACTGCACAGATTTCAACATCTTCCCAGGTGGGGAGTGCTTCCAGGGAGTGCTGTTTCATGTTTAGACTCCTAGCATTAAGCAGTAGAACCTTGCGTTTGTCTCACGTGAATTTTGTTACATAGGAAATTTTGTTGTTTTGACATTGCCTAAAAAAGAAACTATGGGGGAGGCAAGCACCTTTGCCAGAATCCGAAAGCCTAGAGGAGATAGGTGCACACTATCTTTGGCAAAACAGTGTGGCCTATTGACCATGTCTTCCCAGGCTGACAGATACTGGTCCCCCTGAACTGACACCATAAGCTAAGCCATATGTTGAAGTCAATAATTCTTTTGTTTATATTGTGGCATCATCCTAAGTGAAGGTAGAATGCTGCTTAGGGCTAGAGTCATACCTTCCTGGGACACATAATCTGAGAGTTCAATTATGTCTCTCTTCATATAGTCCAAAGAGGTATGTCTCAAGTCATTCACCCAAACATGGACTATGGCAGGGTCATAAAAGTACTTGTTGAGTGACTTGAGTGCATGTGTAATTTGATGGATCCTGGCACCTAACAGGCAGCTGACCATGATCTTCTTTTTGTCCAGCCTGGTGAGGGTGACATCTGTGTGTCTCATTATAGAGTCACCTATGATCAAGACATTAGGTTTTGAAGTGTTTTGCCTTAGAGGCTTATTTGCTGAAACATTGGTGTATGTGTTATTATGTGTAGTGGTTTCTATTTGCATAGCAATATGGTAAGTGGTTTACATTTAGGAGGTCTCTGATCGTTTGGTAGGTTTTTTGTGAGTACCTCCACATATGTGGGTTTATGTGTCATGACCTTATTTTGTGTGAGAGGAGAAGTGTGTGCTGACAACCTGTTTGATGTCTGGTTTGTTGTTAAATGAGAGAATTGATTCCAATTTCATAGTAGTATTATTACATCTTGCACATAGAATATTTGTTTTAGGAGTAAGTGGTTGTCAGTATACATGAGACAATTACTACATTGCCTCAGGATGTGTGCTGACAACCTGTTTGATGTCTGGTTTGTTGTTAAATGAGAGAATTGATTCCAATTTCATAGTAGTATTATTACATCTTGCACATAGAATATTTGTTTTAGGAGTAAGTGGTTGTCAGTATACATGAGACAATTACTACATTGCCTTAGGATGTGTGCTGACAACCTGTTTGATGTCTGGTTTGTTGTTAAATGAGAGAATTGATTCCAATTTCATAGTAGTATTATTACATCTTGCACATAGAATATTTGTTTTAGGAGTAAGTGGTTGTCAGTATACATGAGACAATTACTACATTGCCTCAGGATGCCCATTTCAATCAGGCTGGCTGATGAAAAATGGGGAACTGCCCATCCATTATAACAGGTTTTTACAGTACGTACTATTAGAGAAGGGATTGAGCTAGTTTGACCAGAGTTTGTGCTACGACAGACAAAGGTGCTTTTTATATTGAAGACTATGGATGATAAGTGTAGCAACACTGCTCAGTGCACCCACAGTGCAGTAAGAAAGCTTTGGAGAGTTCCGACAGATGTCTAGGAAAACATTGGGTTTCAAGGTGTTTACGTCTATACAGGACACCCCATAACCCCTGTTGTATGGTTAGCCGCAATGCTCAAATGCATGGCTTAAATACAGGCAAAATTAAGACACCTTTAAGCTAATCTACCAGTAGGAAAGCACACAATGAAACTTCCTCCAGCAATCCCCAGCTCAGATAAAGCTGGATCTGCACTCTTCTGCCACAAGGGTGCAGGAGAGCCCTTCTTAATGTAAGATGGCTGGTTTAGTGCTCAACTGTGTCAATAACAGACTAGATTCAGCAGGTATGAATCTAGTCTATGCTTTCTAGGTATCAAATAAGTGCAAATGAAGTACAGAGAAGTGCAAAAAATACTTAAAGCCCTTTTGTCTGTTTCACAGCTCAGATACACCAGGTGAACACCTACTGCCACCAGATGAACCATCACAGTCCTCCCAATGCAAAAGCACAGTAAATGAGTGTCTGGAGAGAATTGCTACAGTAAACAAACTTAAATACAGATACAGCAGTGTACTTTAAATAGCTTATAAAAGTGTGGTTATTCAATAAAAGTACTTTGCTTTGAATAAATGAGCAAAAAGCCACTCAATCATAATGAATTTATCCAGGCATTAAAAAGCAAGATAAGTCCTCCAGCCAATAAAACTATATTCAGAAATCTCAAATGTTTCCTCAACCTCAACAGACCAGATTACCTCCCAGTGCACTAGATGGAAATTCCACTGACCTCTTTTGTATAAAATCGATTGTTTGCTACAGTGCAAAAATACACTCCTTTATCCAAACAGCTGGCTAAAACAAGTAGAACAGACAATGGGAGACAAAATGCACTTTTTCACTAAAAGAACAAGGAAAGGCAAAATAAATAAAATAAATAAATAATTTCGGATATCAACAGCAGTGTAGAAAGGGAAGCACTTATCGAGCTCAATTTACAGTAGGGATGGACAGCTTAAAGTCACCAGGTTTACAAAGCAAATCAACAAACAGGAAGGTGGGTGGCAAACAGCATGGCATCACCAACAGTGCTTTAGTTTATGCAGGCTTCAAATCTTTTCAGACAAAGACAGATGCCTAGAATTTCACTGCGTATTTAAGTATCACTCAAGAGGCAATTTAACCAATGGAAAAAAAAACATAAAAAGAGCAGCCTCGCTAATTTATGTCCACCTACCTCTCCTGTAGAACAAAAACACCCATTCAAGCAGATTTCTTAAAACAGAAAACAAACTAGACCAGGTATCAGAAAGCAACTCAAAAAGGTCACAGATAAAAATATGGGTTTTCTCACCCAGCAGAGACTCATCAGCAGTGCTTTAGTTTATGCAGGCTTCAAATCTTTTCAGACAATGACCAAAATCAATTTGCTGTTTGTACAAGATGTGATGACCGTGCCCTGGCACAGCAATCAAGGAGCCTCAATCCTTACCAGTAACACCAGGGAGGTCATCTCCTAGAAGAGGAAAGGATAACTAATACACACAATAAAGTACAATTTTCCTTAACTTCACACAGAGATCACAGTCAGTCTGGGGCTGGTTGCTTCCTTGCTCTCCACATCCCCAAAAAGACTCCCCATTGGCACAGCTTTAGGGCCCAGATCTCAGCCTAGCTGGCAAGCTAACCTCCAGTATCATCTATGTCCAACCAGTACTTCATGTCCCTGCCCAGGTAGCTGACACACACTCACACTTTGAGATAAGTATTTATACAATTTCACAGACACTCCTGGGAAAGGCTGACACAGATTCTCCAGCTGTGCCCCTTTACCCAGACTATATGGTAGTAATTACTGCCACCACCAGCTAATATAATTATCAGCTACCCAAAGGCCCTTGAAAGGGTGTCCAATTATTACTGTGCAATATTATAATCCAATGGTAGTATGACTAAACAGTCAAGGCTTAATTTGGAGTGACATAGACAGTAAAATCTGTAAATATGTAATGTACTTTAGAGGTTAAATTATCTCTACATAAACCAGCCACAGGTAAAGGCTTTTAAATATTTCATAATAAATAATTAAAGCAAAAGACAAAACTACTACAGTACAATGCTACTCAAGTTCAGAGATCACACAGAAACTTAAAACAATATCGTAGGAATGATCTGATTTCAAAGAAAAATACTTAGTCTAACTTTCATCTAAGTTTAACTATTCCTAAGAGAAATCATGGTGCTATAATTCTACTTACATACATAAAGCATAAGCAGTGCTGGGTTAGATTTCCAAGATCAAAATGCTCTTCAGTGTCTCACTCAACAATAGTTTTTAAACAGTAACCAACAGCTCTCTAAGGCCCTCCCAAATTACATCATTTTGACACTTAGTCTGGAGTTCCTATGCGACAAACTGCATTATTTAGCAAGCTAACACCTGCTCAGGAGACTACAACAATAAAAGGCATTTCACATATACACTCTAGCAGAAACCAGAGCAATAAAGCACCTTCCACATGTAAATTCTGGCCCTTAACTTTAACCTTAAAACAATGGGCCTGAAACCTTCATCCAGACTCACTGTAAACATCAAAGAGATTCATAAGATCTTTTCAACTTCAAAAGACACATTTGAAATGCTTGGCTTGGTTTTCGTTACAAACAAAACAGAATTCCTGCTGTAAAATAAAAAGGAATATGCCAAAAAAAAACCACTGACATTGAGAAAAACTTTAATAATAACAGCAAAGCTTTCGGGACTATACCCTTCTTCAATACTACAAACAATTCAAAAATCAAAGCAGTTGAATTTAAGTAGGAACCAAACCCATCACATGATTGCAGCCAGCCAACCATGAGATGAAAACACATAAATGACAAAATTTAATGATAAGTAATTAAAATAAATAATTAAAAGGACAACAATACATCAATAAATCCAAACTTTAAAATTCAGTATGTTGTAGGCTCACTAAAATTGGTTTTAAAGTTATAGCTGTGTTACAGCCAGGTGAATGGTCAACAGCAAAACACAAAATCCATTCACATTCCTTAATTTCTAGGAAGTTGATAATATCACCACCTCTCATAGATGCATACACCATATCTATCACCCTGAATTTAAATCTGTAGGTATTCCCATTAGTACTAATGTGCTTATATAATGCATTATTTTCATTCTTTCTCCTAATATCAGATTTCTGTTCAGTAATGCACTCTTTAAGTTTTCTAATGGTCTTACCTACATAAAAACAAGAACATTGAGTGCAGGTAGCTAGATAAACCACATTAGAACTAACACAATTGGCTGTATGCTTAAAAATATATTCATTTCTTGTAACAGGATGGATAAATCTCTCACTTCCTTTACCATAGATATCAGTGCAACATGAACAATTCAAAGAGCTAAACGTACCAAACCTTGTACCAACTTGAGGAATTTGTCTACCAGTAAAGTCCTTATAACAAAGCTTATTTTTCAAAGTTCTCATATTCCTATATGAGAAATAAGGATGGGCACCCAGTATATTACTTACTTCTGGGGATGCCATCTGAACAATTCAAATTTTTTCTATAATATTTTTAATAAACTTCCCCTGGGATTCATGAAGCTTGCACCAGGTGCAGGTGTAGCGTAGGCGGTATAATGCCAAATATGGCCAACGAGCGATTCAGATACAATCCAATTCCACATGCACTACCGGCGTACGCTAGATCTGTGCAGCCCTCAGCTTAGGTATGCTAATCACCCCATGCGCAGTTCTGCACCATGCAAATGAAGGTACATAGCGATTCATGAAGTGGTGCAGGCGTAGCGTAAGCCCACAGAAATGTAAACCAAAAAACACGGTTTACATTTTTCCAAACAGAACATCGGAGCTATGAAAGTGGACCACACTCATGTATTAGAAAGTTAACATATGCCAATGGCTAAATATACAGCCAATGGCATAAGAAAAGATGCACAACACCTAAAAAACAACATTTAATGTCATGTCCAGAGTAATGCAAAGTACAACCGCAGAGCATGTGTGCGCAAATGGGAACACAAAGAAAATATATACAAATTTCATAAAATTGCAATGTAATACAAATCATGATTTCACCATAATACTCAATGGTATGCATGGTACACCACAACCAAGCTGCAAGGGTTGCTAAGGGTCTGTGACAGTGTTCGGCACGGTAACTAGGAATTAGTAGTCAATGCCATGCAAATGAGGCAGGTAATAGTGAATCGCAAACGTCCCACCGGACTAAGGATGTACCATACGGCACAGCGCTACAACACCGAGGAGTGGTTTAGAGGTATATATGACATCAGCAGTGAGGTGTGCCACCGTAGCTGTAAGCACATTGGAGCAATGCAAATCTGGCCTGGCCATTGCTAAGCAAAGCTGCAGGACAGGGGTAGGGAGGTAGGTATAGCATCGTTTAGCTGAGAACACATATGGTGCCCAAAATCGCATGTGTACGGGGATGAACACTTGCCCAAAACCTGGTAAGTGGACGCATGTGCTGCGCACCATAGCTCAAACAGGAAGGTCAGGGGAAGAAAATAAGGAAATGCTGCAGTAGGGTAATTGGAGTACAACTGAGCAATTAACACCTATTAACTCACAGTGGGCAATTGATGGCAGCTGACAAGTCTGCTCGCAGAAATCTGCAAAACAGGATAGGGGAGGTGTCAGATTGCAAAGAAAAGAGAACTGTCATAGCAGAGCAAAGCAAACCTGTAGTAGACCGGCCATAGAACACATTACGCAAGATGAGCCAGGTTTAGGAAAGTACAAATGAAAGCAGGCTGCTGGATGCATGCCAGAAAATGGGAGGTGAAGCGTGAAGAAATGTAAAGGGAAGGGCAAGAGGTAATCCATGGAAGCCAAATGTAATTCAACACCAAAGGCACCACAATAGTAGTTCCTGTCGTAAAACACATAAGATACCCTGTAGCTACGATCATACATACACACGCTATGACATCATCAGTGTTCACAGCACAATAGTATAAAGTGTGAAAGCACCTCACACACACCTGTGTATTCCCAAATACTGCACCATAGGTGTAAAGATACGGGGAACTTTTACAATGTACATGTTGGGAGCTGCCATAGCTGTGATTCATCACCATGTGTTAGTGACTGAAGGTGTTGTGGAGGATGATGCTGACAACCACTGAAGGCCCTGGAGGAGGAGAAGAGTGTTCAGACCAAGGGTAACCTACCAGGGGCTACATGATCTGGAGATAGTAGAGCATTACAGGGTGGACAGGGATATCTTACAGCAAATAGTTGAGCTGTGCTGGCCACACCTGAGATCCAGAAACAACAGAGGGGAACCCATCCCGGTGGACACGAAGGTATGTGTAAGCTTGTGAATACTAGCCACAGGTACCTTTCAAAGGCCAACTGGAGATATAATGGGGATCTCACAGGCATCAGCATCCAGGGTACTACACCAGTTGCTGGATGCCATGTTACCACATGCCAATGAGCATATATACTTCCCCCAAACTCAGGAGGAGTTGGCCAGCAATATGCGTCTCTTCCACCATGTGGCACACTACCTGGAGGTACTGGGTGTGATAGACTGCAAGCACATACATATCAAGTCACCACCCGGTGAGCATGGTAGGCACTACATAAACCTCAAGGGATACCACTCCATCAACTGCCAGGTCATGTGCAATGCCCAGGGCATTATCATGGATGTGTGTGCTGGCAGCCCTGGAAGCTACCATGACTCCCACATCTGGCATGCCTCACAGCTGTATCAGGTATTTGTCAGGGGGGACATCCCACATGGCCACCTTGTGGGGGATGCTGGCTATGCACTGGAGCCATGGATGATGACTCCCATCAGAAATGCACACACACCTATGCAAGAACGCCATAATGAGGCACACGCACAAACCAGAATCATCATAGAGCATGTGTTCGGGATGCTTAAATCATGGTTCCATTGGTTGGACATATCTGATGGAGCCTTGCAGTACTCTCCAGGCACGTGTGCCCACATCTTCATAGTATGTGCCATGCTACGTAATATGATCCTGCGGAAACAGCTGCAGCAGGGACATAATGGTGAAGGCCCTCACAGCCCACCGCAATTGCCAAGGCCATCACAGGCACAGAGGGATTCAGACCACGAACACCCTGTGCTGGCCCCAGTAGGCAGATGGAGGCATGCCCAATATGCCTACGCCTTGGCAAAGAGGGAACGTATAGCACATACTCTGACAGTGTAGGCCCCTATGGACTGACACACCTCTTCACCTGCACACACAGTAAAATGGATGGCACACACACACAGGACCACCTGTAAATTGTAATGTATAGGTGGCCTACTGTGTGAATCCTACATAGGCAGCCCTCAACCACTGCAAACACAACAGCTATTGGAACAGGGAATGTCAACACTTGAACAGTACACGCACATATCAGCATATGTTGGTACTGTATGTATAGGTTCCTATGTACATCGGTAGGTACACACCCGATTGTCAGAGGCCATTCATCAATCAAGGCAAACAGTGTCTGCTGTCACCACCACATTGAGTAATCAACTGAACTTCAGTAGAGCAGAGCCAATTGCGGGATCCATGTGTGTAATCACTATTCCCCACACACTCTGCATGGATTCCCTGGTGTGTAAATGAGGGGCTCCATACAATGTAATCATGGATGTAGTGGCAAAGCATGGGGTGTACCCATGACAGGTATCTGTCACCCCAGCATGCTCCACCTATGGTTGTGCGAAGGTGTAGCACATTATAGTGTGTGGCTCACTGTGACATACATTCCCAATGCTGGGGCACATCCATTAAACATCACTTGGACATACCATTAATAGGTCTCATCCATATGTAAACTAATTGAGTTACCCATTTGATTGCAGTATGGAGTAACAGCCATAGTACAGTCCACATACAAAATGCCATAACACGTGTACATATCCCAGATGCCCAAGTGGTAAATGCACTGACTGTCATGCATGTTCTCAGTACCATGTCCTGCAAGGGACGTTACGTAATCCCGAAGGCACGAATAATGGATGGTGGATGCAGGTCATCAGATCAGGTTTAGCACATGTTAGCTGGAATATGCATTGCCCAGTGCTGGTAAGCGTTGTTTAAACATGACCATACGGATATGCGTGAAACAGGGCTAAGCTTCTCTGAATATCGCACAGATCATGGTCAATGATGTCCAGAACAGGTGAAACTAGCATTATTCACCCCTGTACTAATAGTGCCTGCTCTAAAGGGTAAAACGACAACTGCCAGGAGTAGAACACGTAATCATGTACACAATCACCTAACACTAAGCTACCCAAGATGTACCAACGGCAGGTGTGTAATATGACAGGTTCAAAAACAAACGTGCGGAGTCCAGGAAACTGTATACACTGACATGTACACAATGAAAGGTGTATTTTCCCTCTCACTCTCTCTCTCTCATATATATATATATATATATATATATATATATATATATATAATAGAGATAGAAAGGGAGATAGAGAGATACATGTTGATATATACAGATTCACCTATATCTGCAAATATATAGATAGGTCAATGACATATACACAACCATGGCGGTAGAAATAAATAGGATACTGCCAGCTATGGAATGTGTCACATACCAACACGCATAATCACGAGGCTTAAAGACTGAAAGAACACAGTACCGGAACACTGGAACCACATGTAATATTATCATGATATTAAGGGACATTTAGTTATTGCTGCCGGTGTTGCGGTCCACGTAGGTACTGTGTTTAACTGTGTTTGCTATAGTCTGTGTATGTGTGTGTTGAGGGTGCCGTGTGCATTTCCATGGGACTGTAATGTGTGTGTGTGTGTGTGTGTGTGTGTGTGTGTGTGTGTGTGTGTGTGTGTGTGTGTGTGTGTTTGCATCGTGTGTCTGTTAGTGCTTACTCGGAGGTAGAGCAGTACGGTAGGTGTGGTCATAGTTGGCCGTAGGCATACGGTACCACCTGTCCCACTTTAAGAGGGACAGCCGCTCCCTGGTCAGTTGTGTCCTGACAAAATATATTAAAAAGGGCAAATGTCTGAGATTGTAGGACATAATTATGTCCCATATATTATGTAACAGTTGCATTAAATAGTTATGCTTGTATCTACAAAACGTAAATGTTACATGAAACATGATAAGTAGCTAAAGTGCTACAAGAATAAGTATGTATTCAGGATAAAAGTATGTTCTATCCTGTGTACTGACCATGGCTATGTGTCGGCCTGTAAACACCGATGTGTGTCCTGCAAATGTCCTACTATGGCTATTTGAAAAGGTGGCAACCCATGCCAAAGAGGCTCAGTCACCAACATAACTGCAATGAGTGCAAATATCAGTGACAGAAATACACGAGACACATGTCATTTAGTAACATTCCTTTACATATCGCTGTATTTCTGGAGGTATGGAAGTATCAACCTCACCTGCATACTATATAGAAACCAGTTAACAATGGCTCAATGTATAAGCATGTAACAACCATAGTTCAGTCTACTAAGTGATAGGTCTTCAATTAGGGAAGGAGCCCACACACATATATGGAATATGTAGGAATGCAGTCCCCACAAACCTGTATATGCTATGTACACCCACCTACATCTCCCCCACACCCGAAACAATTGCAATACAGACTGTAATAACATCACAAACATCCACTCACTCAATTACATTTGCAGAACCATTAACATACCTTTTGAGAGACACATTTATAAAGGCACCATGTGAAATCGTAGCTGTTGTATAATGGAACAGACGGCGATGTTACAGGATTTGTTTGCAATAGTCCCTTATCAGATGGTTGAGATGACAGGTACACTCACATGTAGAACCACATACTCTAGCCGTCACACACAATCCACAGGGGACATGAATTCAAAATATCCATGTCTCTACAAATATCAGTTGCAATTCCTCACAACAAAACACATACAGGCTGTCTCCCCGAAGGTAGGGCAAAAGGGCAACGCCCAAGTGGAGAATGAAATTATACCCCACTGTTGCCGCGTAATTGGCGAATGGAGTAGCTGCACAGCTGATGTTCATGTAATAATTTACTCCAGAACACCAACTGGTGGCAGGAAACCACATGTTACAGGTATTGACGTATATAAGGATGACTTGCCATACATTCAAACCGTATGCTCATACCATAGAACCATTTAAACAGTAAAGGTATAAGAGAGATATTTACGAAGATTCGGAATGCTAACAAGGTATGTAGAACACTCAGTATGTTAGTGTACGTAAAGCCTGTTTTGTATTAATTAAAAGTGTACGCAATGCATAAAGTGGGAAAAGGTATTCTGTAGTGATGTCTTGTTGAGCATAGCAATGCTTGTAGAAATTGTGTGTCCTGCTGTGGACCACAAGGGAAACATCACATACACCACAAGGGATGTTACATGAGGGCTTTAAACAGAACAATTCCACACCACCTGCCGTCAGTGGTAGGGTATGTCCAACAAGTACGTGCCATAGCAGGGGATAGTATATGTTGATATACCGTCACAGTAGGCATGAGTATGGGCATATAATGACAATAACATGCCTAAGGTGGTCCTGCTGTGCAAGTATGCTTTGCATTATGGGATAATGTGTAAACTATGTGTAATGTACAGTATTGTAGGTAGATATGTCAGATATTCTACACAGCACAACTGTTATATCATGCAAACAAAAGGTATCGACAATTGGCATGTACAATACACAATAACAGGATACATATGGCTTGTAGTCATGGGACACTGTAACAGCATGATAGCTAATCGAAATGGGAGAGCAACTCAATTAACCATGCACAAAGGACATGTAATAGCTTCACAGGTACATAGTGAGGTACTATGCTGTCTGGCAAGTCTACGTGTAAGCCCAACTACAGTGTTTACACTGGCGGCACCTCTCTAGGGTAGTGTCCTGTCTGTGAACAGCAGGGCCATGTTTTACCTGCACCTCTGTACAGTACAGCCACTACAGTGATCCCTGGTGTATCAGTCTGACCGCCTACAGAGTCACCTATGACCGGTGTGTTGGGTATGTTATAACACCCTATTAGATGTAGTTGATGGGCACACATGAGCATGTGGGCTATCAGTAATTGCTGTTGTGTTTGGTAATGGGGGAATGCCTCTTGTGCCTACACAGAGTATGGAGAGGTTCTGCAAATGTCATACTCATACTATGTGTGGTCTGTGGTGGTGGAGATCTAGTAAGACAATGTGATGAGTGGGGTGTGTTGCAAATGTTAAATGTCCCCACATGAATGTCATGTCCAGTCTGGGTTGGTGAGAGCATTACCCCCAGCATGGCCACATATGTGTATCTCCCACAGGCTGTAGTGTTGTATGTTGGGAGGTGAGCATTGACTGTGTACATGGGGCAATTGCTCTATTGCCACATGTTTGCCATATTCATCATATAGACAGGCAATAGCACTGGTGCGTGACACTTGGACATGCCTGTATATTCAACCATGTCTCACGAGATATGTGAGTTATGTGTGTGTACAACAGCTATTGTACTGTGAGCAAGCTGGAAATGTAAGGACAGACAGTGTACTCATAAGACATGAGTTGGAATGGGTGCTATAGTAATCAGTAGCTCATGAAGTGCTCACATGTTCTGAAAGTGCTAAGCATGAACATGCAATACAGATGGGGTGTTGGATAATATCAACCCACTGCAACCCACAAGTGGAGACGACAGTCATAATTGGAGGCACTGCACTATTACCCTGCTGAGTATGGTCTGCAAGTCTATGAACCTTTATCAACGTAGATGTTAGCAGTACAAAAGCAGATGACAGTAAGGATGATTTCACACTGCATAGCATACCTGTGACAGGTCATAGGACATCATCACCCATACCGTGTTCCAGCTACACTGAGTATACTAGATGTACCTTTGTTTGTCACAGGAGTGTTCTACCAATGGCCTGTTGACAGAAGCAACACTGCAAAAGGTGTCTGAGTGACATGTGCATATCACACCAGTGGCAGCTAACGTAAAACAGGGTTAATGTTGTGTACTCCCTGCTCAGTGTAGCCCATACCACACAGACAAATTGGAGGCATCTGTGTATGTAAGGATATGAATGTCCATGACCTAGGAGCAATAGCTGTCTCAGTGTTGTGGACAACATACAGAATGGGCTTTGTGGGTGAGGTATGTGACATATGTGGACAATTTGACAGCTGATAATAGCATTGTCACCGCTAGGTGAATAACCCTGTACCCATTAACTACCACCTAGGCAGCGGTCAACATTATGGACACTGTGTAAGGGATGGTGCTGTGCAGTTCACCTCCCTGAGTTGGTGATGTGTCCAGGCCTATTAGGTAGTCATATGAGGCACCCATGTCATGACAGGGTACCATCCATGAGCATGGAGATCATTGTACAGGCATACTCAGCACTTGAGTGACCAATATCGGATCACATATCACCTTTAAGGGGTATTGGCCATGCGTGGATGGGCGATACCAGCCTTCACAATCCTCACCTCCACTATGCAGCATGCTGGCTACCTTGCATAAAGACATGTGCTACACTGTGATGTTGGACATGCTACACATACATATCCTGATCTGAAAGACATAAGTCATAGACAGCCACCATCCTACTACAAGGATCGCCACATGCTGTACAGATCCATGTGCCATACATGTTACATACTCCTGCCATACCATGCAACCCTGTCCATCAAAGCTGCGCATGTCATCTCTGTCACACATGGTGCGATGACCGCATGGTAGATGTATTATTAACTGTCTGGATCAGTAATGTGGCACTGATGCACCTCGCGGTGGCAAAATCGCTGTTGGATACAGCTAGAAAACCTTGCCCGTACATGCCATAGCTGATAACCATCCCTGCGAATGATGTCCGGCTAGCCATTGTCCCATGTTTATCACATGTGCAACACAGCCGATAAGTGGCAGAATGTTGAACTGCTGTACAGTGCCGTGTAGATGTTTATGGCAAAACACATGCATGTAAAGGTTTCCGTGTGTATGTGTGCATTGTCACTGCTCATGTCCATTAAGGCAGTGTATGTGTTGATATGTGACATATACACAGGATCAAGGTCAACAGCATTACTGTGGACACATCCAGGCATGTGCTGATAGGTAAGAACACCAGTACAGGCAAACAGACATGCCCACATCAAGACAGCATTCACATGGAGTATGAACAATGTAATGAGGTGATACACATATATGGTGATGATATCCAATGCATAACGGGTGTTAGTACATGTGTGTGACACAAACATGGCAGCCGTGTCAGTGTCATGACAATTTGCAAAGATAACTGTTCAGATGTACTAGATTTAATACAAATGTATGTGCAGCTGTATCTCTGTACATCTCTGTGATACTGTGACCTGTCCCCATCATTCTGTCTTCCGGATAATGTCTCATTCACGCCTGCCAGCGTATAGCCGCCAGGAGGATGATGCCCTCATCCCGTACATCCATGAGAACTACGAGGTGTTGTTCAGCCATGTGCCACAGCTTGCCCAGCAGCATGACGACCTGTGGCAGGACCTTTGCAGGAGGGTTAATGATGTGGGTGGCCATAACCGCGCCTACCAGCAGGTGCGCAGACACTGCACGGACCTGATACGACATGCGAAACAGCGTGCCAATGCAATCACCAGGGAACAAGGTGTAACAGGTGGTGGCCCACCAACCCAGCCCCCACTCACACACACTGAGGAGCTACTGGCCAGCCTGGGTCACCCTCAGAACAGCATCCACAAACACTAGATGCCATCGTGGAGGTGGGTGTCTCCCAACCAATGAGCCTGGAGTTGCCTGGTAAGTCACTACTGCACATATGACTATTATATCCCATTTAGTTGCATGTGTCACTGTACAATATGTAATGTATCATCATATGCAAGGTATGTTTACACACATGCTGCATACTACAGTATGCTACCCTGTGTATGCACACATGTGTATACTATATGCTATTGTACAGGGGAATGTGTTAACATGCACAGTGCACCCTGTGGCTGTCATACAGTCATGGATAATGTTCAAACTGCTGTGTCACCCCTATACAGGTACCGCTGGCATGCCGCACAGACTTCAGTCTGTTGCAGATGAGACAGTTATCAGTATCAGGCATGTTAATACATATATCTATATGCCATGTGGCCAGTTAACACATGTACACATAATGTATGGTCCAGTCACAATATACAGGTCGCATCTGCCATCATTCACACTGGCTACCCATGTGTAATATATACAAACTAAATGAAACACCGACATGAAACCACAGTACCTGTCATTGCTAGATGTGTGGACAGCTGTGCATACAATGGTGGAGGTGTTCAATGTAGGCATATGTACTATACATTGGAACAACACATGTGTGGTACACAAACAGTACCACACAGTGAGCTGGGATATGGGCAGCCCACAGGAGTCACCATTGTATAATATGCCCCCGCAATGGGTGCACACATTGTGATGTGCCATCTGACAAGTCCCAGACATGTAGTGTTCTCGCTGCAATATTGTCTCACTATCCCATAGTACATAACCCACATACCAAACATACAACCCGTTGTCTGCATAGCCCTGTGGACAGTGACATATCTGACACCTATGGGTGTATGTCATATGGGACAACACAGACATGTGAGATAGATGGCCATCACAAACATTTGGCCAACACATGTTCACACATGGCCATGGAGGAAGGCCAGAGACATGTAGCCACACAGTAGTTGTGATGTGTATACACCCTGTTGCACATTGTCCACACATGGTCCAGCTATAGCCTTAGTTGACTGATTATATAGTTGATGTGGAACACTGGACATCCTAAACACCTGTGCACAGCTAGTGGAGGTGTCACTTAATTCGACCATATAAGATGTGTTGAACATCATGACTGTGTCATAGCATGACAGTAGTCACCTGTACAGCTTCCACAGACATTAACACCACATCAGGCCACAGATACCGTACATTTCCCTTGCTGCTGTAGGACATCACTGTCAGCCGTGCACCTCGTTATTGTCATGTGGGACATGGTGTATTGACAAGTCTGACATGTGTGGGCATGGTTGCCAGGCAGCTAAGACTTTGTAGTAGTTGTGCAGGGGTGTCATCCGTAGGTCTTCAAGTGACCTGTCACATGACATAGCATGGTTTGGTGTGCATACACCTCAGCAATGTGGGTCACAATCCACAGTTATGCAATGTGTATGCACGCAGTTATGGCTATGCACTGTGTACATATTGCACACTGTATAGCACTATAGCTGCCTCATGATGCCATGCAATGGCACAATGTCTGTACTTTACACTGTATAGCAATGTAGATGCCTCACACTACCCTTCAATGTTCATGCACATTTGCTAAAAGTGCATTCTATCTGTAGGGCATACAGACAACACTGCAATGTGATACCCATTACAATGCTATACATGTGTCAGGACACCATTGTGTCAGACAAGTATGCGTGTCAATGCACACATCAGCAGATTACATGTCAATGTCACTTTAGCCATGTGTACTGTTAACCTGTGCTGGTCCACATGGTGTATCACAGGGATGCATGCTTACTACCATGATTGTGTGAACTGCATGGCTACTGATATGACACCTGCTTGCTGTTGTGTGCAACCCAGGGAGGTATGCTAACTACCTCTATTAATGTCTGAGCTGCCTGCCATCTGCTGTATCACATGCATGCTGCATGCCATCTGTCAAATCACATGCATGGTGTGTCAGTGTGTTTTTGTGTCAGTGTGTCTGTGTGTCTATTGTAATGTAGAGTCTTTCTTTGCACTCACAGGTGATGTAGGTGCGTTTCCCTCCTGCGGTCCATGTGATGTTAGTGTCCCCACAGATATTAGCAGTGATGAACATATGCATGAGGTACAGGCAGGGTTGTCAGGGTCTGAATCTGTGCCAATGGTTGCCATCCCAGCTATGTCCCCCTCTTCCCTGCACACAGTTCTCATGCCAACACATACCCCATCACCAGTGGCCATAGAGGAAGGACAGTCAGCGTGTGTTAGCTTGGAACAGGAACATGTGGTGGCTACTGAAGGTGTGTCTCCACACCATGGTGTCAGTGTAATTACTGCAGATGTGCCACACAGGCATGTGGCCAGTGCTGACCGTAGGAGGACCTCTGGCAGACATGCACTTGCAGGACAGAGCGCAGCAGCTGGTGTGACCAGACACATGTTCCAGACTGTAATGGTGGCACAGGCACTTGCTGAATGTCAGAACAGTGAAGGGCAGAGGCTTCAGAGAGCTGCTATCTGTACTCTAAATGACAACATCCTGGCATTGGCAAATGCTCAACAGCAGATTGCTGATGTGCTGGACAGGCGATTGGGTGACATGGTTGGAATCTTTGACCATGGCATGGCAATCCGAGAGCATGAGCTGTCTGTGCTGGAACATCTGGTAGGAGTGAGGTGTAGGCCATGTGGATGTAGGCCAGCTACACCACCTAGTGCAGGTCAACATGAACAAGCCACCTCACATGCCCGCTCCCATAGTGCCGGTAGCAGTAGCAGTGCAGCTCGTGCTGCATTGTCCACACCAGGACACAGCAGACCACGGGGACGTGGCCCTGGACGTTCCCAGCAGGGACACGGTTCCAGTGGACAAGTGTCATCGGACAGTAGCCAATCTGTACCTCCGCCTGGTAGTGCCCGTGCAACCCCTGGCAGGCACAGGTCACGTGTCTGTGGCCGGACACAGTGAGCTGTACATCCTGGTCTGTACAATCTGGAGCTGTCAATAATGCCCCTGTGTTGGCCTGACAAAAGGCAGAACTGTGTGCACACATACATGCACAAAGCAGAAACATCTGTAGTGCACCGCAACACCCACATGCATATCAACCACACATGTCCAATCAGATCACCGGACCTTACCCACACACATGATGTCATCCACTGGTGCAGCCTATGCCCCTGGCAAACATTATCACCCTGTGCATATGATGATGCCTGTGCCGCATCCCTATCATCCACACCATTGGTGCAGGGACATGCTCATATGGTCTGATGCACAGGGTGAACAGAATAGTGAGATAAGTGTATATGACATTAGTTGTGTACTGTTGACATGCACCAGACATACCATGCAGTAAGGTTTATAATGCATTGTTATATGTTCGCAGTATGTGTCTTGGTAACAATGGTACAGCATGTTGGTAATTATGCGCTGCTTCCCTCCTTAAGGTCCAATTGCATGTGCCATTACGTTACAGTGTTTGCAGTTGGAGTGCATTGTTGTATGTTCACAGTATGTGTCTTCGTAACAACAGTAATAGCATCTTGGTAATGATGCCCTGCTTCCCCCCTTAAGGTCTACTTGCATGTGCCAATAAGTAGCAGTGTTTGCTGATTCACATGTGTAAATGTGGAGTACTCACAGGCATGTATGGCAATACCAGCATGCTATACGTAGCCTCACTCTCACTGTTACAAAGGCTACCATTCCACAGATGTCCACACATCTACTGATCCAGAAGCATGTGGGCTGTTTTATAGGCTACAGTGGCTAAAGACGTTACATCCATACCAGGTCACATCATAGGTATGTTGATATGGTGCGGGGGGTTTACACAGCGGTCTGGCCGATGATAACGTTAGAGGCCACTTGATAGCATGAGGCCTCACTGTGTAGCAGTAATACCCTGTCACATTACAGGATGAGAACACACACAGACATATACAGAAACACACAGTAACATGCCCACACTCATGGGGTCAACAACACTATAACGCACACTCTATAGTGTTGAGGTGAGGACCCCTGCCTATGTGGTAATCACCCTCACAGTACTGTGCACCCACATGATGTGACACAGAGAATGAACATGTACAGGTAGCCAGTAAGGCTTAGACCGATGGCATCAACAGGGTAGTAAACTGCATCACCATGAGGGGTTAGGGATCCTGTCTGTTCTGTATGGTAGCATACACCCTCACTCCATGCACCAGACAGCCATACATACATACACACACACACACACACACACACACACACACACACACACACACACACACACACACACACACACACACAGTGGAGTCCATAAATGTCATTCACATACAGATAGCTGACATGTGTGTGATACACACACCACCCCTGCCTATGGCATGCTTTCCACACTGCAGTATGTACAGATCTCTACAACAGTGTACAGGGGTGTGTAACAATTGGGATGTATTCCCCACCATATGTGGCATATATGATCACACAAGCAAACACACATGGCAGTACTGTGAATGACACACCTGCTATATGATGATACGTCTGACAGGCATGCAGCAGTATTGGCCGCATTATGTGTACCAACGCTACCTTCAGCAATTGTGCTGCTATATGCACACAGGAGGATGTAAGTGTTACAGGTGTCAAGTGACTTACAGTCAGTAACACCCTGACCGCTGTGTAGGTTGTATGTCTTCACCGTCAGGTAACAGTAACATAGCGTACTGTTTGCACATGTAATGGTAGGATGGCTTGTGACACATCTGTGAGCTGTCTTCGGCAAACATCCATCTGCAAAGGTGGATCACCACTTTATGTACAGACATCCATCCATACCTGATGTACATCCTACCGTACTGTCAGTATTTCACCATATACAGGTGTCAATGATGGGGCTGCATTGCAACTGCATGTTATAGTTAGGCACAGATGAATTACATACATCAGCTACTGCACATGCATGGTAGCTGCATGCACACCACTACATGTACATGTGTGTTGGTCCTACATGCCTGTCATGTAGCCATGTTTGTATGCATTGCAATTGGTGGACATGTGTGATGAAATACATAACACATGCACTGTTGTATGATATGATGGTTTTCATGGGTAACTAGTACAGAGGGAATGTTACCTCTGTCAACATTGCTACCTTATGTACTGTTAGCATTCAACAGCCATGGACCTAGCTTCCATGTGCATGCATGTGATTGCTGTTGCCACTTGTCTGCACAGAGGACAGCAAAAGCTATGTTATGTGCATATGTGTTTTGTGTGTGTGTGTGTGTGTGTGTGTGTGTGTGTGTGTGTGTGTGTGTGTGGCCCATGTACATATCCACAGCGATTACATGTATGTCGTATCCAAACATGTGTGTTCTTTGGTGTACAGCGACGGTCATCTGTTACAGCTGTGTAAGACCCAGTGCCCCTGTTATGTGTAGAGCCGACCTGGTTATGAACAGTGGTATCATTGCATTGCATAACACATGATGGAACCCTGTCAGTACATGTGTAGTCTGCACAGTTGCTGTAGACCTATGTACAGTCCACTGGTCATGAGTCACATGGTGTTGTCGTAATGTATGGATGTGTGTTGCTGGTCCAAGGACACTGTGATGTCTGAGGGCTACATAGTAGAATGCAGCATTTACCTCTGTCATCTGCACCTGAGACATCTGTGATGGCTCTTGAGTGTGTACTGGTCAGTACATGTGAGTGGCCTTCATGTACATGGGGACAGTAACACCATACTGTGCCCTTCCGTGTTTACAATCCGTGTGCATGCAAGACATCCCTTCGCTTCTACTAAGTGTGTGAGCATGCCCAGTACGCCATGGTATAGATGGTTCCATGTTTAGAACAAGACATCCCTTCGCTTCTACTAAGTGTGTGAGCATGCCCAGTACGCCATGGTATAGATGGACACACAGTACATTCCAAACGGACATGCGATACTAAGTGTGTGAGCATGCCCAGTGACACCTTGTGTCGGTGATGTGCCTCTGTGTATGGACATGCCATTGACATCCTGTATAGCAATGGTGGTCATCCAGGCAACAGATGTTCATACCCCACGTCAGGATGGATTCCTACATTGAACAAACTGGTTGACTGTCTTGAAGGGTGTACTGTCTGTGGCGCATCTCGTATCTATGTAGTGTTGTAATAGTGTTGTAATAGTGCTCCGTAAATAGGCAGTTGTCCCCCTCAAACCACTGCCGTGTGTTTGTCTACATCTACCTTGGGACAGTAATATGCTTTTAGACTGCTCACTCTCTATACATTCCCTATTGGCGTCTTTGCCTTTGCGAGTGATGTCATCCACCTAGAAGTATGCCTCTGGGAGTGCTCTGTTCCAGTAATCTCGGTAGTGCGTTCTGTAACTGTGTGATAAGGTAGTTAGGTGTATGTTCGACTCCCAGCCCTGCCAAGTGTGTGTGTGTGTGTGTGTGTGTGTGTGTGTGTGTGTGTGTGTGTGTGTGTGTGTGTGTGTGTGTGTGTGTGTGTGTGTTCCAGCAGCCTGGGGACAGAGTAGTGCTTTTAGATGGCTCACTCCCCATACATTCCCTATTGGTGTTTTTGCCTTTGCGGATGATGTCATCCACCTAGAAGTATGCCTCTGGGAGTGCTGTGTTCCAGTAATCTTGGTAGTGCATTCTGTAACTGCGTAATGCTGTAGTGTGATAAAGTAGTTAGGTGTATGTTCAACTGCTAGCCCTGCCAAGTGTATGTCTGTGTGTGTGTGTGTGTGTGTGTGTGTGTGTGTGTGTGTGTGTGTGTGTGTGTGTCTGTTTCCAGCTGCCTGGGGACAAAGTAATGCATTTAGATGGCTCACTCCCCATACATTCCCTATCGGCGTCTTTGCCTTTGTGGATGATGCCATCCACCTAAAGGTATGCCTCTGGGAGTGCTGTGTTCCAGTAATCTCGTTAGCGTGTTCTGTAACTGTGTAATGCTGTAGTGAGATAAGCTAGTTAGGTGTATGTTCGACTCCCAGCCCTGCCAAGTGTGTGTGTCTGTGTGTGTGTGTGTGTGTGTGTTTGCAGCTGCATGGGGACAGAGTAATGCTTTTAGACGGCTCACTCCCCATACATTCCCTATCGGCATCTTTGCCTTTGCGGATGATGTCATCCAAGCATGCCTCTGGGAGTGCTGTGTTCCAGTAATCTCTATAGCGCGTTCTGTAACTGTGTAATGCTGTAGTGTGATAAGGTAGTTAGGTGTATGTTCGACTCCCAGCCCTGCCAAGTGTGTGTGTGTGTTTCCAGCTGCCTGGGGACAGAGTGATGCTTTTAGACGGCTCACTCCCCATACATTCCCTATCGGTGTCTTTGCCTTTGTGGATGATGTCATCCACCTAGAAGTATGCCTCTGGGAGTGCTGTGTTTCAGTAATCTCTGTAGCGTGTTCTGTAACTGCGTAATGCTGTAGTGTGATAAGGTAGTTAGGTGTATGTTCAACTCCCAGCCCTGCTAAGTCTGTGTCTGTGTGTTTCCAGCTAACTGGGGACAGAGTGATGCTTTTAGACGGCTCACTCCCCATACATTCCCTATCAGCGTCTTTGCCTTTGTGGATGATGTCATCCACCTAGATGTATGCCTGTGGGAGTGCGGTGATGCTGGAACTCAGTAGCGTGTTCTGTTATTGCATAATGCTGTAGTGTGGTAGACTAGACAGGTAGGTGCTCAACTCCAAGGTATGGCAGGTGTGTGTGTTTGGCAGTTATACCATATGTGTTAGTATCTGTGGGTGGCTAGCTGTGGTATGTGTTCAGTGTGTTTTGTTGCTGACCTATATAGTGTCCACAGCCCACATATTCTGCCAAGACACTGGGTTGTCAACACATACATTCGCCAATAGGTCTGGTGAGTAACTGTCAGCAGCCCTACTCTTACCCTTGATACGGTCTGACCCGTGTGATGCAACAAGACACATGTGCCTTGATAGTAACAACACTACATGATGCAGGTGGCAAATGTAGTTTCCTTTTCATTCCTGTCTAATGCATTGTTGTCATGTGGTCCACTGTTGTGATATAAATGCCATATCTACATATGTGTGTACATGTATATGTGTGTATGTATATATATATATATATATATATATATATATATATATATATATAGATAGATAGATATATATGTCCATGTATATATGTATACAAATAATATATATGATATATGTAGATATAGAGGTGGACATAAATGTGAACATATATGTCTGGGGACATCAGCACTATTGAATGTTTTTGCCGGATGATCTGTATGTGATAACCTGGGATCTATGTATATCTGCCATGGCGTGGTGGTAATGCACATCATCTGTAGTGTGCAGGGTCACGGGTTGTAGTCGTGTAGACACCAGTTATTTTGTTGCTGGGAAGACCATGGGACATCGAATATGGTGATATTAAGGCACCTGTTGCCAGTTGAGTATGGATCTGAGCGACACTGAGCAGTGGTTATTAATTTGGAGGTTCGGTATGGGTCATATAACTATTCATTAGAAGACTATACTATGCAGATGAGGTTGACAATAGTGTATCCCATTTATAACCAGGGTGTGATGCTGGTCCCTGGAGTGTATGTGTGTAGTCAGCCGGGTGCAGGTTTCGAATATAGTTGACAGCATGGGAGGGGGATCAAGCATACTGTAAGTACATTGCAGAACTGTGCCTCGGGAGTGCTCTTGCCTTAGCACACCTAAGCTAGGGGTGTGTCTATACCTGCCTGGTGACATTGGGAGGGATGACAGCAGTGGTGGGGTAGTCAGGGTGTACAGGCTGCACAAACAGGTGTTGATTAGCACAATCAGCAGATGACATGGCCAGACCGCACCTGAACAGTACGGTAATGCGAGTAAGCAGCATACACACAGGTTTCGTCCGCACTCTACACCACCGGTGTATAACTGCAGGGACATTTCACGACACAGTCCAACTAAATGAGACGGGCTGCAGCAGGCAACATATACAAACATGTGCAGGAGGCTAGGGCAGTGAGGATGTGTATGCTGCTGAACAACCCTTACTGGGGTGACATAATACTTTATAGACCTAGGGTGACTTACCAGGGGCTACATGGCCTGGGGACGGTGGATCAATATGGGGTGGACAGAGACCTCCTACAGCAGCTTGTTGACCTGTGCCTGCCACACCTGACACATCAAACAGGCTGAGGGAAACACATCACAGTGGATACCATGGTATGTGTTGGCCTAGGTGTACTAGCCACAGGTACCTCCCACAGCACAACTGAGGATATCATGGGTATCTCACAGGCATCTGCATCCAGAGTATTGCACCAGTTCACAGACACCATGTCAACACATGCTAGTGAGCATGTACATGTCCTCAACACACGTGATTAGTAGACCAGCAATATGCATCTGTTCAACCACATGGATGACTACCCTGGGGTACTGGGTGCTATAGCCTGCACATACATACACATCATAGCACCACCCGGTGAGCGGGGTAGGGCCTACAGTCACTGCAGGGGCATATCCTCCAACAGCTAGGCCATATGCGATGGCCAAGGCATGAGATTGCATGTGTGTGCTGTTTGCCCTGGAAGCTATGATGATTCCGATATATGGCTTCTGACACAGCTATAGCACACCAATGCCAATATGGATATCCCCTAGAGTCTCCTAGTGAGGGATGCTGGGTAAACACTGGTGTCGTGGCTGATGACATCCATCAGCAATGCACACACACATGAACACTCACACCATACTGAGGCAGATGCACAGGCAAGACATATACTTGTGCATGTATTTGGGATGCTCAGTTCACAGTTCTGGTATCCGGACACATCCGTTGGAGTTCTGCAGTATTCACAAGCTACATGCATACAAGTTGTTATGGTATTTGCTATGCTACACAATCTTATCCTGCAGTAACAGTTGCAGCAGGAACAGCATGGGGCAGGGCCACGCAGCCCAACACCTCTGCCAAGGCCTGTGCAGGCACAGTGTGACTTGGTGAAGGAACTACCTGAGCTGGGCACAGTCGGCGAAAGCCTGTGCACAGTATGACCTGCCTGTGGCAAAGAGGCAACACAAGGCATATGCACTGACACAGTAGGTACCCACAGATTTCCCCACTCTGACCCGCACACAGTACAATGGATGCCAAACATGACACTACCTGTGCTCGGCCATGTATAGGAGGTGCACTGTGTGCATCCAACATAGGCAGCCCTCCAGCACCGTCCTCAAGTCCAGAACACACTCAGGGTATGTCTATTGACCTAACAAGTGGCAGTTTTATTAGAATGTATATTTACCCATTGCTATGGTATGTATGTGAGCATACAAGTGACTGTGGTGGCCAAATGTTAGGGCAGCAGACAGTACACATCCATAGTGGCACCATGACCTCTGTAACATATACGGGGGTCACAATGGTAGCCTGTAGTACACAGGGTGTCCTAACCCACTGCAGATTATGGGCTGACCATCATGTGTGTCCGTACAGCCCACACATGTTCCATGCAGCTGGACAGATGTGGACCAATAAAGACAAATGATATACAAGGGCCTATGGATATGCCCAATGAATGACTCCAACACCCTAAGACACACACAGACTACAGCAGGCCAGGCAGTTTGATGTAGGTTGTGTAATCTAGGACTTCCAACACCACTTTGCTGGTATTTAAAGCTGGGAACTGATGTACACTGGTATCCCTCCAACCAGCAATTTAGGTAGGTCCACACGCTGACATGGAATACCCGGCATACCAGTACAGTAGCGGCAGATGTGTACAACTGTTGGCTGTGCCCCCGTCAAACCTACACATGTGAGAGTCATGTGCGCCACCCATGGTGCTGTGTAGGACTGTGGTTGTGGTTGGATGTCCCCCTACGCTATGCAGACATGTAGCAACTGTCAATGCCACATGACCATTAGCTACCCTGCAGACACAGCATGACACCTGTCTGTGTAGAATGGAGGGGTCAGCAACACAGTACTAACTATGTGGACATGTGACACATGCGATACAGTTGACCATACTTGGCATGCTCACACACATGATGGTATGACGGTAATGTTGGTCGATAACATGCATAACAGTCATACTGGGCATGCTCACACACTGAAACACAGGATGGCCAGGCATGCATACACCAGTGGTCCGGACATATCTGCCAGTACATTTCTATACTGTTGGATGACTGCTCTGTATGGTGTGTGTGTGGTCTATTGTCTGTACATATGCCATGGTCTATTGTTAATTCACATGAGCTATGTGCACAGGGTACTGCTACCAACACATGAATAGGGCGGTTCTTTGTTTGCGGACAGACCGACGCCTTTGGTTATGGACTGGGTAAGGCACATTCCAGCAGGTGGGAGCAGTTGTGCATGGGTTTGCACAGTGTTAAGTACTGCTGACCTCTGGTCACAGCACTTTATACACGTTTAGACTCCACATTTCTTTGTCAGTGCACTACTGGCATACTGGTAGACAAACACGCTTACAGCCGCTCGCTTACTGACATTTCCACTTACATTTGTCACTCACGCTGGGTGTGTGTGATCCCTTGTGATGCGTATTACATCGGACTACATGACTACTGTATTGGGTATGTGTAACCATTTTGCGATGGCAGGCATTCGACTGTACAGACTCGGCAGCCTGTCCAGTGACGTAATCATATTATATGCATGTTCCTCATACAATCTGCTCCCATCTGCCTAATACATGGGAACCGATACTCTGCAATGCTGACATATGACTTGAGTTTGTTCACGCAGCTGTCTGCCGAGTCATGCTACCACATACCTACTGCACATTGTCCACCTTTCAGATTGCACAACGGGAGACTGTAGGAGTGACACCTTTCCCACTTTGCATGAGACAGTCCCTCATTAGGCATATCTCATTTGACAATACCAGACCTCTCCACCAATCAGGGACACATTTCTACAGAATCAGGGACAGGTCAAGAAAACATCAGGGACACTTTTACAAAAGTAGTGCTATTAACTTGAAACATTGACAGAATCAGAGCATATGACTCAATACACATATTCTGAAGTAAAAGTAGTTTATAACTCTTACTTATTGTCATTAATCAGTAAGTGTGATTCACCACCTTTCCTACAACAGTCACTAATTTTAAGAGGGATTAAGAGGGACAGAGTTAAACTGTCAGTCAAACTCAGGGACATACCTGAAATGCAGGGACAGTTGTGAGGTATGGACAATACTCTAGCCATTGAAAGTGTCCTGATTAGAGGACATTCTCATGTTGTACATGTCTGTACTGGTTGCTTGTTACAGGTCTTGTATACCTGATATGTCGATATGTCATATGTAGTAGCATAAGCAACTTTACTGCTGCTAGACTACGCTTTGATTTGTGCCGATATGTATATTTCTGTACTATGCATGGCTGTAGGTATGTTCTGCCCTGGTACGTCTGACATTTCTACAGAGCAGGTTCCACTTTGGCCATTCAGAATGGTGGTGGCTCTATAGACCCTATATGTAGAGCTATCGCATGTGTCAAGGCAACACATACCCACAGCCAGTAGTAAACGGACGACTTCCATGGTTTGCATACATTAAGGTTATTCATGTAGTGTTATAATTGATAATACTGTTTCCTATTACATGTAGCTGTTTCTGATACAACAAATTAATGTCTGACACCACTACACATACTATATAGGTTCCATTCCCGAACTCACAGGCGATGTGCCATGACTGTCATTTTGCAGGACACAACAGCCCAGATGGGTGTGTCCCTCACAGGCATACGGGTGTTGAACTACTTCTATTATGCTATCATCTACCTAAGGTGGTCAGCAAATTATGCACTTTCCGTCAGTAGCAGAACTCACATACCAATGGGTGTGAATGAACACTGTATCAGGAACAATGCATAACACCCTGTGGGACACACTTAGACGATTGGTTCTATTAACCAGACACATTTACAGTCACAGAGCATATGTATTCATTCACGTTTGTCGAGATACATGCTGTTTCTGACTCATACATGTTGTCATCTGTCATTACCTGTATTCCGCCACCTGTTCACCAAATATCACTAGTTCTGGAAGTGTTTAGTTGGACTTTGTTACATTCTGATACATAACTATGGACGTCCATGCTAATCGGGTACACGGCACTGATTTGGTCTCTATGTATTCCCCCGATGGTTTACAGACTATCCAGTAGATGTGCTCTTCAGGTTTGGGAGGTGTAGGCGTATGCTATGCCCACATAGGAATATTAATGGCTTCCACTGGGTGGGCCTACTACATCTCTGCCAACCAGCACCTGCACACTTAAGCCCATTATTGCATACCCATGGTCAACCTACCTGGCACCCCTCTACAGCAGTTGTGACAAATATTTACTGCGAGCGCAGCCGGGGTATGAGCACACCCCTACACATTTTCCACTCTCCCCATCTCGGGACACATGTCATACGTTTTGTCAACCCATGTATTACCACACTTGCACAACCTACTGTTCCATGTACACCTACATCCTGCTCATATCAATGTCAGCAGATTCACACGTACCCTGAATTTTTGGGGTCCCGCAAGGGACACCGTTATTCATGTTTAAAGTGTAGACCTTGCAGAACTCTCCCGCTGGTACTTTCCTACCGGTGTTTTGGACAGCGGCAGTGTATTGATCTGTATTGCCTGTCTGTATGTCTGTCTGGCCTAGCTGGGCGATGTGAGGGGTACAACATTTATTTATTGGACCTCCCAGTCACATATGTCCAGGCTGTATATATGTTACCCCTAATTGCTGTGAAGCAACCTATTTATGTACATGTGTATATCTACACTGACATATATATTTTGTTTTGTGTGTATGTGTATATATCAATACCTGTTGTTTGTGTATATATATATATATATATATATATATATATATATATATATTTATATATATATATATATATATATATATATATATATATATATATATATATATATATATATATATATATATATATATATATATATATCCATAGTATATCCTTGTGTGTGTATATATATATCTGAATGAATATATATGTGTATGTAAATTAATATAGATATATGTACATATACGTTTTTATCTATATATACATTTGTGTGTCCGTTAACCTATACATTTCCCGGACATGGACACTTACACATGCGTATTGGGTTTTATCTCTGCTTCAACAGCATACTATTGCCTGAGTCATTATGACACCGACACTTCACTCCGGTGAACTTGTTATCAGTATATTGCACGTTATACAGCGAACAGATGCTGCACATTTTTCATGTCTGGGGTGCTGCTGCTAACTGGGATGTGATACAGTGTCAGTCGACCTATTTCTCGTATGCGCAGCCTATTATTCCTGCTACTGTGTTTGTTTCTGTGCACATATTATTACTGTTGATAGGATGAGTGTTTGTGTTACTGTGACTGTATGGCAACATATTGTTGTCTTCATGTAGTTGTGTCTTTCTGCTTTTCCCGGATTGGGGCTGTCAGCCTTGGCACACAACGTCCGACAACGATACGCCCATTCACGCATGTCTCCACGCAAATGACGCTCTATCTTGGAATCACACCTACGTACTAGCTGACCTCCATGGGCCGCTCCATTGCACCCGGCGCAACATACCCTAGCACTCCTGTGTCCATAATCGCATATCCATAGTTTCTCCTGCACACCCGTGTTGAGTTTCCATGCATAACAGCCATTATACATCTGATATCACAGCCATGACACACCTTTACACATTGCCCTCTCATGAGCGTTGGGGCCCCTACACACATTTTGTACCACCTCGTGTATTCACAGGCTCACCATCCATTCATATTTGCACATACGTACCTTTCCTGGTGTTATGGATTATGAACAATTTGCGGGTTACAAGTGTTGGCGGTCGCAACATGTACTACATTCTGTCTGTTTACAATGTTGACGTAGCACTTCAACAATGTTATGGCCACTGGTATATCCCTGCCTCTGGTGTGAAGAGCGGTGCTCTACTCACACTTGTGCAGCTTTATGTGAAATATGCTGTGAGCACTTTATAATTCCTTACTTGCTCTGGATTCCCTTCACAACCCTTATGTTTGCTTTCATCTTTCGGCGTTCCTTATATATATATATATATATATATATATATATATATATATATATATATATATATATATATATGTATATATATATATATATATATATATATATATATATATATATATATATATATATATATATATATATATATATATATATATATATATATATATATATATATATATATATATATATATATATATATATATATATGTATATATATATATATATATATATATATATATATATATGTATATATAAATATATGTGTGTGTGGGTATATATATATATATATATATATATATATATATATATATATATATATATGTGTGTGTGTGTGTATATGTAGATATATAATTGCATATTTCTGTTATGTCTGTGGATATTTATCAATACACACATCTATCTATCTATATATATAAAAGTTACAGGTGTACAAGACAACATACATTTGCTATGCTAATAGCTGTGTACACCCGCGCAGGCGCACTTGCATCTCCTTATTCTGAGTTACATATGTTTACAGGCACTTCTTTCGGATTACATGTGCCTTATTCCTTATGAAAGTACCACTTTGATGGAATCTGGTTAACGGACCCATCTTGACAGCGGTCACCTTTACATGTATAAATGTTGGCTTTACAGCACAGAGGCATTCATTACACAATTAATATGTGCTATAGTCGTACTTGAACCGGGAATGCCTTTACGTTGGGCGGATGCTGTAACCACTACACTATTGTTGTTCTGGCTCATTTATATGTATACCCATGGTTCATAGCTACTCTGACATACGCCTCACTGCTTCCCTTACACAGCAGGCATCCATTCTCCTGCTGGGAAAACCACAGTACTACACTTAGGACATTCCCTGTTTCCTACTGCTCTGGACCCGTGCTGCATGTCTACTCACTCCAAGGATATTCAGAACTCCTTTGCTTATAGTCCTCGCACATACACGTGCTTGATTGTCAGGGTGTTCATGTGCTGGTTTCGGTATAGGCTCGGCCGACTGGTGACTAGAACTGCCCTGGTGCTGTTCAAAGATCAGACGTAGCACATGGACAGAGTTAGTCCAGATTTTAACATTCTACCTGTGTTTACAGACGCAGGTGTTTGGGCACCTCTGACAACATTATTAGGTCGGCGCTACATAATTTAGGCTGGGGAGTGGTTCCACTACATAATGCAGGTTTGGGGGGTTTGCACATGTTTCCCTTCCCATTTGACTATTTAATTCATTTATAGATGCAATGAATATTATTCTAGACATCAGTTATAAATTCACTACAGGTATGCAATAGTCCTGTCAACAGATGTGACAGTTGGTTGGTGTACTTATGTGTACGGACCTCTGTGATACTCGGGGACTCGTTTCTACAGTGACAGGGACAAGGCTATGACAACTCAGGGACAATCACGGACACTTCTACCATATTAGTACTATTAACTTGGAACGTGTTGACAGATTTGTAATACTACTAATTATCTGCAGTTAAATGCGTCTATTACTCTTCATTGTTGTAAGTAGTCATTCACATTCAACACCTTTCCTCCAAAGGTCACTGGCTTTGTGATTGGTTAAGAGGCTGGCCAGTTATTGTGCAAATGCTCTGAACATTGGTAGCGTTGACATTGTCATATGTACAGGCTGGGATGTACTCTGGGGACTACAGTTGCCACCTTTTCAAATGTCCAAGATGGGACATTTTCGGAACACACATCAGGTTTTACAGGCCGACACATACCCACGGTCAGTACAAAAGATAGAACTTTACTTATTTGCCTACATAAAAGCCTATTGTTGTAGCGGTTTAGTTGCTTATTCTGTTTCTTGTAACATTGAGGTATTTTAGATACAGAAATAATTATTTTATGCAACTATTACATAACATATGGGACATAGTTATGTCCTACAATCTCAGGACATTTGCCATTTTTAATATATTTTGTCTGGACCCAACTGTCTAAAGAGGGACTGTCCCTAGCAAAGTGGGACAGATGATAACTCTACTAGGGACACCAGATTGTTTGGGCCAACACATAGCCCACGGTCAGTGCAGGTTTAGAACATTCATTTGTTTCCTTGTTGTGAGCCTATACCATTGGCACTTTTGTTGTTTGTCTGTTTCTTATACGAATTATGTTTATTCTTATACGAATCATGTTTATTCTATCCTGACATGACCGCTTTAGGCAACTGTTACATGCAGTATGGTACATAGTTATTTCCTACAATCACAGGACATTTGGCATTCTATCATTGTTGGTCAGGTCACACCTACGCACACATTACTTGTCCCTCACACAGTGGATCAGGGGGTATCCTGCTTATGTCAGTGCCTTCGTCACCCATATACCATGTGACACTATGCGAATGTGTGCAATATATTCTCTTGCTTATTCGTGTCGGGACACGTGCGTTACGGGCAGGTGTTTGATCCTGGGTAGTAGGTTCTGCATGACCATCTACGGCTGGACAGTCTCGTGCACCACTACTGCACATTCCAACTTGTATCCAGATTTCTACAGGACTGGGCATCGTGTCTTCATACCCATTCTAATGTTTACAGAGGTTACTTATCCCATGAGGGATATCCTAAAAATTTAACAAGACCAAAACAAGACCAATAACGAACATTCTTCTGGTGTTACGAAAGTGCTGGGGGTTTTACATGCAAGGGATACATAGTTTGCAATCCTGAAACTGCCTAGGGTGACACTACCTACTACATATGCATAGTGGTCACTATGTGTAGATGTAGCTGCACCAAACTAGTAGGCCATGTATGGCTGGATTTGGTGGACGTTCAGGTATGGGGGCAGGTTGTGTGCTGTGGAGGGGATGCTGGGTAGTCCATTATGCATCCAGGTGTGTTGCATTTGATATGGCCAGTTCCATCAGGACCAATCTGTGGGCATGTGCCGGTGACATGTCTGTACATTTGTATCGCACATTTTAATATTCATATGTTTGTGGGATTATGTTCTACAGTAATGCCTGTCTGGTTGTATTGCAGATGTGTATACATGCTTTTGTGTTTCTTTCTGCTTCACCCGCTGCTCCCTCATACACCTCCAGTTCACCTATTCTGCATACGACACAGTGTTACCTTGGAGGATTATACCATTACCCATCCCCCCCACACACATATTCCTGACACTCCATCCATCACTGCTTTGGTTGATGGCCCATGACGCGGTCAAGGTAACACATTGCTTACCCTACATATGTCAGGTACCTGTATGGTTGTGTGGACTACCCTGCCATGTTTGACTTTCCACATGCTATACCTCACGCACATAGGTACATGCCCATACTTAAATTTCATGACATGGATGGTATACCCGGGTAATACCCGTTCAAATGTGACACATCCTGATAGGTTCGGCTTGGACCGCTGATGTGCAGATTTTGGCTGACTGTTCTAATCATTGGTAGGATGCCCCCTTTTCCTATGTCCAGGATGGGATATATTCCGGACACATATCCGAATGTACTGGACAACACGTACCCACAGTCAACGCTATGGATAATACTGTTCCTTTCAGCCTACATGTTGCCTTATTGCTGTAGCAGTTTATATGCTCCTTCAGTTTCGTTTACATGCTTATTCTATTTCCTGTCACATTTGGTATGTGAAATACGGACATACCTATTGTATGTGGCTATTACATGCATTGTGGGATATAATTTGGTCATACAGTCACTAGATATTTACATTTATCATGTTTTTTGTTATGGACACATCTGCCCAGCTGTGTACCTTCCCTCACAATATGGGTCAGCTGGTGACCCTGACCATTGGGCTGGACGTACCTACTGGCAGTGCACTAACATATGATGCATTTCACTTCCACTTGGTATAACTATCTACACTGCATTGGACTACGGGCACACGGTTTTCAATGCCATTTGTTCGTGGGATAGGGACCCATTATTCCCTACCGTGCATTTGTGTTGGCTTCTTCATTTTGTGTTCGCAGGAACTGTCTTGCATGCTTTGCATACGTTTCAGTATCCACGGACACTAACAGATGTGATTACTAATGCTTGCAAATTGTTATATGCAATCATTTTAGGTTGCACATCGACAGCTGACATTTCTATGCCTCCGTGCAGCACTTCGACACGTTCTATGCATGCGCACTCCTTTCCTATGCACGTGGCTGTGGCAGCAGCGTGCCTTCATTAATATGCATTTGGCACTACTGCGCCATCTTCACGCCGCACAGTCAGCGCAAGCCTAACTCTGGCCTTGCGCCGAGCTTCATGAATCCCGGGGTTGGTTTTAATGTTAAATGTTGTTAAATATCTGACCTTAGCTATATCTTCTCTGGTTTTACCTAGATTTATGGTAGATCCATCTTTTATTCTAAAAATCATTTAAGGGTAGTGCCCCTGTCCCTTATAGTTTTGTTCCCTTAATTCTGAAAGCAAGATTGGGTGACAGCCACAATTCAGAAAATCAGTTTGCATTTCATTAAGTTGTTTCAAAAAAGTAGAATTGTTAGTGTTAAGTCTACTAGATCTATTAAACTGTGCTGTTACTATCCCCTTAAAGACACGGGGTGCATGCATGCTACTCTTATGTATATACCTACCAGCATATGCATCCTTTTTGTGTATGCTGGTATTAATAACACAATTTTTCAACTCTATATATAAATCTAAAAATACAACCTTACTTTCTGAATACTCCATCTTTAACTTTAAAAAAACTAGTTGTACCATTTAAATAATTGATATAATGACAAAGTTCATCTGATGTTCCCTTCCAAATAAGGAAGCAGTCATCCACAAAGTGCTGATAAAAACAAACATTGCAATTTAAAATATTAAAATCACTACAAATGTATTTTATTTCCCATTGATGGAGAACTAGGTTAGCATATGTATTAGCGACAGATGTACCCATCGCTACACCAGTTAATTGTAAATAGAATTGGTTATTAAACAAGAAAACATTAGTAGTTAAAACCAACTCCAATAAACAACAAATATTTTCTACTTGTTTAGCTGGTAAAAAAGCTTGCCTAGTCAAAAATTCTCTAATTGATTCAATCCCATAGCTATTAGGGATAACTGTAAATAAAGATGAAATATCTAGAGTCACAAATAAATAATCACCTTGATGTAATTCACTAACATGTAAGTTATGGTATCATGCTCTTAACTTAATAATGAAATCTGTGGTGTCTTTCAAAAGATTATTGCAGCTTGTTAAATAACAGTGCAGATATTTTTGTAAATATATAGAAGTAGGCTCAGTTATCCAACCATTGCCATAAACTACAGGTCTCATGGGGGGCTGCTCCAGGGATTTGTGTATCTTTGGAAGACCGTAAAGTTGTGGAATGACTGGACAAGGGACTGTAAAAAAATGAAAGAGATCAAGGCCAATGTCCCCATTGATCTGTAATTCATAAATCAATATATTAACATTACTTATATGTTTTTTAACATCCATTGCTGTAATACATTTAAAAGCATTCCTATCTTCTAATAAAAGTAACATAGATTCCACATATTTATTACGGTTCATAATCACCACTGAGCCCCCCTTGTCTGCTTGCTTAATTACAATATTGTGATCCGCTTCCAGCATTCTTAATGCTAAAAATTCATCATAACTTAAATTATAGAATTTATTTTTACTATGATTAGAATATCATTTCCTGAAATCAACTTCGCATAAATCATGAAATGCGGTAAGCACCGGTAAGCTTAATGGTATAAAAGTACTTCGTCTCTTACAAGACCCAGATGAATTAAAATCAGAATCTTTAAACAAAATTTTCAAGTTAACATTCCTCACAAACTGTTTTAGATCAGTCAACACAGTCACAAGGTCATCGGCTGCCGTAGGAATATAGTTGAGACTTTTCTGTAGCAAAGATATGTGTGAGGCCTCTAACGTAAAATTAGATAGATTGAAAATACCTGGTATTATCGCTGAGTTACATTCCCTTGGCCCATTGGGCTCTTGTTCTTCCATTTGGTTCCAGTAAAGTTCTGTTTCTGTGTTGACCTGCCCCTCGACTTGCTCCATTCGTGCAGTTTCTCCGGGTAGTTTAACTGAAAACGCTTCTGGGAAACATTTAAAAACATTTATTGACTCTTCCGGTGTTCTTTGCTACCATCTTTATCCAACGCCATTGTGGCATTAACTGAATGTGCTGAAGTATCAATCACCAGCGTGTTAGACGTTACAGAAGCAATGGGAATAGGAGGTGTGGTTATGGGCAAATCAGATGATGCAGCAGAGGAGCCAGGAAGTAACGTTTCACCGTGATTGTCATGAAGTATAGATGTAGATCTAGGTTCACAAAAATGATCCTGTTGGTCTAAGGATTTACGTGAACTATAAATATGTTTTGTATTATTAGTAGGATCTTGCTTGGGCCAAGAAAAGATATGTCCCTTCTGGAAATTGCTAATGTCCCTCATTATTTTACATTTTTACGTTGCCTCTAATGCTTGTAATCTATCAAACATATGCTGATAAATGTTCAACATACTGTTAAAGCATGACATGGACATTAGTTTATTCTCCATACTGATAATTTCATCTTTCAAATCATTTTCATTTTTTGAGAAAAAATCATTCATTAGTGACATATAGTCAAGGCTTAGCTTAAGATTTAGCTGTTGCCACCGTTTAAGTAACTCAGGATACGCATTGTCATATGATGGCATTTTCAAAATTCTTAAACCTCGTGGAACAATACCTAAATCCAGGTAGGCTAGAAAGCTCAACTGTTGCCACTGGAGACACTTATAAGTACCTACTTTTCTCTCCAACAGTTCCAAATTTCTGTTAAAATCCATTGTAGACTCTGCATCCACAGAAGTGGAAGCACCAGTAGATCCAATAGCTGCTTTGATTTTTTAATTATTTGTAGTATTGAAGAAGGGTATAGTCCCGAAAGGTTTGCTGTTATTATTAAAGTTTTTCTCAAAGTCAGTGTTTTTCTTGGTTTTCCTTACAGCAGATGGCAATGTTGCAACAATCTTGAAGTTCACATTTTACAGTGTTTTCTTTCATTTAAAATCACAAGCCTGTATTTTATATTTATTTATACAATAGATAGAATTATGTATCAAATTCTATTTGACTAGGCTGGCAGCCTTCGCCCATCTTCCTCCAATCTTCACACAAGATTATGGTTCTGTGAGAGGAAGTTCCTGTTTGCAGTGAATTTATTACTTATAGTGGAAAGAGCCAGACATTTATTTGATTGGTGCCATCTGATACTTTGCACCCTAGTTGCTTATAATAGTGTGTGTGTGGCATTTGGTTGTTGAAGTGACAGAATGTGACAGGAGAGGGTTAAGCTTTAGCCAGTTTTATTTCTTTAGGGCAAGATACTGATGAGTTGAATCTGAGACATTTGCAGTATATTCGACAACTTTGTTATACGTAATTTGCAGTCTACGCAAATGAGTTTTGGAAATGTTAAAGAGTAGTAGTGCTGGGAAAACGATTGTTTGAGATGAGTGTATTAGGCTACTTTGGTTAAGTAGGGCTTGTTTTGCAGAGCTTGCTAGATTTTTATTAGTTCTAGAAGTGAGATGGTCTATGTGCTTGTTGAATGATAATTTATAATCAGTAATCACACTTAATAGTTCATCATGTGTAACATGTTCAATTGGACCAAATAGCTATTTGTTGGGATTTAGTAAAACGTATGTGTCATTAAGCCACCACTGATTATTTTGAAATTTAGTTTGTGTTATGCTATAGTTGTGGGAGAGAATTAATACTTTCAATGAAGTTCATAATTTTGCTACCTTAAAAAATAATATTTAGAAATCATCATGTCAGTAAAACTGTTAGAAACAGAACAACAGGACCTCAAGTTTATGATATATAAAATAAAACATGTCCTAGATAGTTGGAACAGTAGACAGATAACAGAAAAGACACATGAACACCTTTATTATATATACTGTCATCGCTGGGTTTAATACACTCATGGCTGAAAGGCTATATATCGAAAGGTACAATAATGAGGGAAGAGAGTTGCACTGGGGATTGTGCAAACACTGCAATATAGAAGTAGCTGAAAAGCATTGGAGTGTGGGATATATAACACAAAGCATTATAAATATTGATGAAGTTTGGATAACATGGAATCATCCACTACCAACAGTTACTAAAAAAGTTGTAAGAAAACCACATAATGTAGTCCAAGAGGAAAGGCAAAACTAGCATTCATTATAGAAATTATTTCTCCAGCAATTATACCATCTTATGTACTGAGATATATAAATTTCTAAGATACCAGGATTTGTAGGCAGAAATGAGAGCAATGAGGAAGAAAGATACTCAGGCAATTCCAATAGCAGAAGGATCAACAGGACTAATTACAAAAATATTTATAATTGTACTTAAATACGCTGCCTCTACATACAATCCTGTATGAATTGTAGAAGGAGGCAATTCTGGCACATTGTGGGTGTTGAGAAGAGCACTCTTGGGGAACAGCAAAGACTGATGCAGTACTAATCCCATGAACTCAAATCATGCCATAAATTAGGAATGTCGTCCATTCCCATCATGGTATTGGAAACCCAAAACATATGAAGAAATGAAATAAGCATATACATAGAATAAGAAATAAACAGACAATCATAGCTATACACATATATACACTAACTTATAACACAGGCATGTAGGCAGACAACATACACTCCTTGACAGAGAACAGGAGACAAAGATAGGTAGAAATGTTGTTTAATATATGGATATAAATAGTATAGTTCAATAAATATAGTTTCTTAAAAAGTAAAATTACATTCACAGAAAAATACATGCTTCCAGAGCCCTAAAATTTCCCATGCAGTGGAGGAAACATGTCCTTCCCTTCATCTTACTGTGAAACCAATGTAGTAGTCTCCACATCTCAGACAAAAGTGCAAGTCCATATATGCTTTAATGCTGGTGAATGTTATGTCTTTCATTTGCTGAAATTTATGTATTTGTGTGCGAGTGTAGGTAGATGTGTATGTGGGGCAGAAGTACAATAAACTGAGTCTGATTTTTTAGTCTGTCTTTGACTTTGTTTAATATTTTGGTCCTTATAACATTTGTGTTTTTTAAGCAAATCAGTGAGGAATGCAGTCATTAAGTAATGACAGAGTTTTGAGTTTCAGTCTTAGTAGCCTTCAGAAAAAACTCTCTAATGCAATGCTTGTTTTTCTAATAAGTTTGTAAATACATAAAAGCAATATCTGTCAGTGATGTGAGAAGATACATTCTCTATGCCAGTTATGTATATATTTATTAATGTATTTGATTATATTTAAACTTCTATGGTGTACAGACACAGTCATCCAAACAGCTGTATGTGATTGTTGTCGTATGTGTGTGTGTCTCTGTAGGGCCATGTGTGCAGCTGTGTGTTGGTGTGTGTGTGTGTGTGTGTGTGTGTGTGTGTGTGTGTGTGTGTGTGTGTGTGTGTGTGTGTGTGTGTGTGTGTGTCTGTACATGTGTAGGTATGTGTATGGGGCAGAAGTGCACTAAACTGTCTCTGATTTCTTAGTCTGTCTTTGATTTTGTTTAATATTTTGGTTTGTTCCTTATAACATTTGTGTTTTTTGAAGCAAATCAGTGAGGAATGCAGTCATCAAGTAATGACAGAGTTTTGAGCTTCAGACTTAGTAACCTTCAGAAAAAAACTTGCTAAAGCTATCCTTGTTATTCTACTAAATTTGCAAATGCATAAAAGCAATATCTGTCAATGATGTGAGAAGATACATTCTCTGCAGCAGTTATGCATGTATATTTATTAATTTATTTGATTATAATTAAATCTCTAAGGTGTACAGACACAGTCATTCAAACAGCTGTATGTGATTGTGGTTGTGTGTGTTTACATGTGTGTGTGTGTGTCTCTATAGGACCATGTTTGCTGCTATCTGCATGTGTGTGTGTGTGTGTGTGTGTGTGCGTGTGTGTGTGTGTGTGTGTGTGTGTGTGTGTGTGTGTGTGTGAGTGCGTGGGTGCGTGCGTGCATGTGTGTGTGTGTGTGTGTTTGTGTGTGTGTGTGTGTGTGTGTGTGTGTGTGTGTGTGTGTTACAAACTATCTGGATATAACTGTGAGAGTGTATAGGTGTCAGTGTGTGTGTGTGTGTGTGTGTGTGTGTGTGTGTGTGTGTGTGTGTGTGTGTGTGTGTGTGTGTGTGTGTGTGTGTGTGTCCATAAAGGGGCTAGAGTGAGTACTGCAGTAGTTTATGGATAAACATAGGTTCATAGGTTGGTACTAGGCTATCAGCCCTAGGGCCTATACAAGCCTAGCCATAACAATTTCCAGGCTATTTCTTATTATTTACAACATCTGTTGTTAGATTACAGATGATAGTCATTGGCTTATAATAGAGTCCCATATCATTCCAAGTTGCAATACCACCCCCCCCACACACACACACACACAAACACACACACACGAGTACATTGTTATGGTCATTCCCAGCTTGTTTCACACACAATCTGCACATATGTGAGCACTCCTGGATGACTTTAACTGTGATTGTCAGTGATGAGTCACACAAATGAAAATTAAATACTGTTGAGCATTATGGAGAGAAAAGAAACAACAATCAAACAAGAAAAAATCAAGTGAAAACACAGTTTTCTAATAGTACTTACAGCAGCAAATGTAGGCGTATTCCTCACATGGCCAATCCCCTCTCTTATAATTTTATGTTAAAACTGAAAAAACATCAAAATATCAATTGAATAAAAATCTATACAATTCACACAAAGTTAAAAAAAGCTGGAAATAAGTTGTCATGCATTTTTTAACTATTCTACTGCTTACAGTAATGACTTATACAGCAAAAATTTTGCATTACAAAATGCTTCACTTATAAAAATGCAGTACTCTGTCTCTTTTTTATCCATTTGTTCAGTTCAAAGGATAAAATCTTCAGAAAGTCAAAATAAAATGATTACTTCCTGGCACAAGTGGCTGCTTTCTATGGCATCACTTATTGCCTTCCTCCAGTCCTTTGACATTATCCTCTGCGAAAAGAAGTGCCTGAACTGTGGGTATCCTGTCAGCATTGCTACCATCAGGTCATCTACTGCTTGGGACTGTAGATGTAAGCAATGCAGGAGTAAGAGTGGACTTTTAACTGGTACTTTCTTCTCTAGGAACAAGTTACCCCCAGCAGCACTGCTGAGAAATGTGTACTGTTGAGCTAGAGGGGTCACATTGACTGTAGCAGCTGATCATGTCAGTGTCTCTTCATGGGCACAGCTAGACTGACATAGGATGTCTGCATGTGGAAACTGATGCATGACCCTATGCTTCTGGAGGTTCCTGAGAAAGAGGTCCAGATGATTGAATTTCTGTTTGTGCACAATAAGGGCAGTAACATGGACAAAAAGGACGACTGGATCTCCACATTATATGGCTTCACTGCTACACCACAAAAAGTGGATAAATAACATCCATGGATCAGAGAGATGTAGACACACTGCTGTCCATTATACAGAAGCATGGTCTTTCTGGTGTCACAGTTGTTTCTGACCAGTGTGCGGCCTACACTGCAATCCCTGGAATACCAGAGATGAATTATCAATTATCGTAACAACTGTTTCCATACAATTATGCAATGGTCCAAATCATAGTGCCATGCCTAAATCACGGCGGTTAGAAAGTATGGCTACTCAGGTAGAGTGGAGCCAGTTGGGGGTGACTGTGAACATATGATGCTGGCTCACCTCTTCCTGTGAGAGAGAGGCAATCCAGCACACTTCAGTACTACTATCAATGAGTAATACAAGTACATAGCATGTAGTACTCCTACCAATGAGTAATCCATGTACATAGCATGTAGTACTCCTACCAATGAGTAATACAGGTACATAGCATGTAGTACTCCTACCAATGAGTAATCCAGGTACATAGCATGTAGTACTCCTACCAATGAGTAATACAGGTACATAGCATGTAGTACTCCTACCAATGAGTAATACAGGTACATAGCATGTAGTACTCCTACCAATGGGTAATACAGGTACATAGCATGTAGTACTCCTACCAATGAGTAATACAGGTACATAGCATGTAGTACTCCTATCAATGAGTACTACAGGTACATAGCATGTAGTACTCCTACCAATGAGTAATACGGGTACATAGCATGTAGTACTCCTACCAATGGGTAATACAGGTACATAGCATGTAGTACTCCTACCAATGAGTAATACAGGTACATAGCATGTAGTACTCCTACCAATGAGTAATACAGGTACATAGCATGTAGTCCTCCTACCAATGGGTAATACAGGTACACAGCATGTAGTACTCCTACCAATGAGTAATACAGGTACATAGCATGTAGTACTCCTACCAATGAGTAATACAGGTACACAGCATGTAGTACTCCTACCAATGAGTAATACAGGTACATAGCATGTAGTACTCCTACCAATGGGTAATACAGGTACATAGTATGTAGTACTCCTACCAATGAGTAATACAGGTACATAGCATGTAGTACTCCTACCAATGAGTAATACAGGTACATAGCATGTAGTACTCCTACCAATGAGTAATACAGGTACATAGCATGTAGTACTCCTACCAATGGGTAATACATGTACATAGCATGTAGTACTCCTACCAATGAGTAATACAGGTACATAGCATGTAGTACTCCTACCAATGGGTAATACAGGTACATAGCATGTAGTACTCCTACCAATGAGTAATACAGGTACATAGCATGTAGTACTCCTACCAATGAGTAATACAGGTACATAGCATGTATTACTCCTACCAATGGGTAATACAGGTACATAGCATGTAGTACTCCTACCAATGAGTAATACAGGTACATAGCATGTAGTACTCCTACCAATGAGTAATACAGGTACATAGCATGTAGTACTCCTACCAATGGGTAATACAGGTACATAGCATGTAGTACTCCTACCAATGGGTAATACAGGTACATAGCATGTAGTACTCCTACCAATGGGTAATACAGGTACATAGCACATAGCGTATGATCTATGGATGTGAGCATGGTTCTGCCAAGCCATAGCCACATGGAATTCTTAATGAAAATCTGCACTCATGGGCAGGACTCAGCAAGACTTTACACCTACAAGTATGTACTTAAGTAACTAGATGAAGGCTTAAGGCTAGGAAAAGAAGAATATCTCTCATGGCTGCCCAGACAACACCCTGGTGATAGAAACAAGTAAGAACTAGAACTTGAGCTTAATTGCTGGCAGGCACAAGGTTTTAAGTTCAAAAATGGGGTAGAATAAATGTAGGCCTTCAAGCAAGTCTTGACCACCGTTATCAATGGGAATCCCTCAGTTTTGGTAGCAGTTTCACTACTACTGAAGATGCCGGCTTTAAAAATTAGATTATGACTTCTAGAATCTCTAGTATTCTATACTAGACCCATCAAAGTTAAAATTGTTTAAAGTTTAGATTCAGTTATCCAGATTAAGCCTTCTCCATTCTCCATATCCTTAGATTTTGCTCTTGCCTAGAATGTAAATTTGGGTGCATAAGTTGAATATTTTAAAAATTCAACCTTCAGACAGAATTTACACCATATAAATTAGATGCAGTAAGGAAAATGTTCTGGGACTTAAATATCTGAAGATTTGTACCTGGCAAAATGTGACTACAAGAATTAGTTTTTGTCATAATATTGTGGTCTCCTGACCACTCCAGGTGTTTTACAGAAACAAATAGCAGGTCTTACAGCAGTGAATACTACCATGCATCTTAGCACTCAATATAATTAATTTAAAGTCTGCATGGATCTCAGTGTTGCAGTTAACCAAAATGATGTATTGTTTTATTACACCTAACTGTCTGGCAGTAGCATATGCAGTGGTATGCTGAACATAATCGGACACTGGATTAGGGTCTATATTATGATATCACATGCTCAGAAGAGTGAATGACACATAATCGACCCCATGTAAGCAAAAGCTTACAACGTCAAAACCTCAGAACAGCGATTTGTTTCCAAGGGAGAAAAATTGCTGTTCCGAAACAAACAAAAAAAACCTGTAAAACATTACATAATCCACACCCCCTTACTTAAATATACTAACTCCGAGATCGCACTGCAGTGCCGAAAATGGCAAAGTAGAGAAAGTGGCCAAGCGAGTTCTTCCCCAGGGAAAGAATTCGCTGAAAAGCCGCTTCGCTATTTTGCCTTTTCGCACTTTTTAGTTCGACAAAGATGCATTTGACAACCTGTGTCTGCGACAGGGTAATAGGGAACCCTGGATTAGAAGTTTATTGTATAAAATAACTTCTATAAAATGTGTATATAATTAAACACTATATGCATTCTAAAAGTACATTCTCTTTCTCAACAAATATGGAGTATAACTTATTTATAGCTGCAATATGAGGTGTTGGCATGTAAGAATGCTTCAATGCAGTGGATGAGTTAATTGGTGTAATGGTTAAGAAATTTACCTCAAAATGCAAAGTTGCAACGTTTGATCCTTTCCTTTGAAAGGGAGCTTGTCTAGGCTTAAAATGCTGTAAAGAGCAGCTAACCTACTTTGAAGAGTCACTGAATCAGTAATTTACCTTTAGACTTTACACATGGGAGTAGATAATCCATGTAATTTATCACACGTGGAGTACTTTCCTTTCAAGTATCCTACTTTTGTTAAATGCTGCAGTCTAACAAGAAATTTACAATATATGCTGGTTAGTTATTGATGCACGCACACACACACACACACACACACACACACACACACACACACACACACACACACACACACACACAATACAATATGGAATGTTGCAACAGTCCAAGCTTAACACAGCTGTTGTTAATAAAAATACAATACTCATAGTGAGCATAACACAAATAGTGCAGGTAATGTACAAAAATATGTTACTATATACATATATACATAGATTTAAATTGCAATATCATGGTCCTTTTGGTTCTTTAAGGATAAGTCTGTAGTTAGTACAGTAGAGTAAAAGGTGAAGAGTATTCTTTACTATAAAGAAAGAAAGTTAGTCAGGGTTGGTACAAGGGCATAACCAATGTGTACTAAGATATAGCTTTAGTTTCTGTTTAAAAAGTGTTATTGAGGATAGAGATAAGAGTTCAGTGGGTAGATGGTTCCAGTGCTTTCCAACAGTATTAGAGAACAGAGAGTTGACTGCCAAGTTGTTGGATCTGCTAGTGCAGATAAGTAGTTTATTTGAGGAGCATAAATGTTTAAGATTGTTGTAAGGGGTAATGAGGCTAGAGAGTATTGGAGTATTGGTGGGTTGATACAGGGTCTTATGGGCAATAGCAAGCTGGTGAAATTGAAGCTGATTTTGAAACTCTAGCCATCCTAGTTTCTTTAGATTAAGACAATGATGAGTTTTAAAAGGAGAGCCAGTGGCAAATCTAGCAATATTAATATAGGAGAGTGACAGTTTGTTGAGGTTGTTTTTTGAAAGATTAGTGTATATGGGTGAAGCATAGAGCAGAGTGGAGATTAGGTGAGTTCTGGCTATAGCAGTCCTTGTGAATGGTGTAAGAAAGGGTTTGATTCTATAGAGGGACCCCAATTTCTTGTCACCTGTTTTTATTGTGTTGTTTATATGGGTATCAAAGTTAAGGTTGCTATCTATTGTTATTCCTAAGAATGTAGTGGTTGTGTCTAACTTATTTACCTTATCAAGCAGCATCCCACTGCTCACTTTCATGTTCCAGTTATTGAATTAATCAAACAAGCAAATAATCAGTGTCCATACCTCTGCTGCCTTCCTTTTACTTATCAACCAGCGTCCAACCACTCACTTGCATTTCCCAAATCATTGAAATGAGCATCCAACACCAGAGGGGGAACAAAAGAGGGACAAGCCTGCCCCTCTTCTCCATCTTCCAAGCTTATACCACACAAACCCCAATACTCCAAAAATGGGGGAGGGAGGGTGGGTAGCAAGCCCATGCCAAAATGTGATTCCTTACCCAGTTACCTTCTCCTAAAACCCCTTAAGCCCTCCCTACACTTAGCTCATTTCCTCCCAATCTTCCTACTTTTCCATTTAACACTTTCCTCCCACCCCAGCTAGCTTTCTTCCCTTCCCCTCTTAATTCCCCTTACTACTTCTACCTAGCCCCAAATCTGAAGATGTTGCTGGACAAATTGGTTTGTTACCACACCTTATTTGTCCCTGACCCCTTTAATAAACACACATCACACCAAATGACATTTGACGACCTTTATTAAAAATCCATAAACATGATTTCATTGACCAATAATATTTCAATTTGGCACCACATAAACATCTGCATAACTGTTAACTAGGGCAGTGTGACTCCTCTCGCCCTGACCATATAAGCGGCATCTGTACCCTTGCTTGCTTATTTAACTTATCAAGCAATATCCCACTGTTCACTTTCATTTTCCAGTTATTGAATCAACCATCCAAGCAAATAATGAGTGTCCTTACCTCTGCTGCCTTCCTTTTACTTATCAAGCAGCATCTAACCACTCACTTGCATTTCCCAAATCATTGAAATGAGCATCCAACACCAGAGGGGGGACAAAAGAAGGACAAGCCTGCCCCTCTTCTCCAACCACAGTTCTTTCCAGGCTGTTCCCCCTCCTTCCTACCAAAACTTCCAACAAAACCTTCCAAAACAAACCTAACTGTACATCAAAGGAAAAGGTTGATGCCAAACATCATTTGGTGTACTCCATCCTCTCTGAAGCAAAATGGAGCCTTGTCATCAATATCATAAAGCCATGCCCAAAACAACCAGTTCCACCTCAAAGCAATACCTGTACCCTTGTAAAGCCTAAAAACTTTTGTAAACCAAACACATCCTCATTTATTCTGTATACCAACAGTAACTTTGCAATTATTCCCAGGTCATAACCTGTCAAATACACCTCCAAACACCTATGCAACTAACTAATTGGAGCTAAATCACCTTGCTCAACTGAACAGCCTAACCTTGTACCCAAGGCTAAACACAATTTAACAAAATCTTGCAATGCATTACCATATAGCTTTATCTTGCCATCAACAGCTGCTCTGGAAACCTGTACCACAACTAATCATTCCAAGCCAAACTAACTCCTTGCCTGACAAGACTCATCCCATTGCCTTATTATCCAAATGAAAATTAACTGTTTCCCCAACAGCTTCTCCTACTAACCTTTACATCAAACAACTGAAAGCAACTCCAAATGGCAACCCTCCCCCCAAATTGTCCTTCCTTCCCATACATCTCTCCTATAATCATTCTTCCAGCCTACCAGCTAAAAAAAACAAATCATTCCCTCCAAAGATTTGCAATTTTTAGAAGCCCAAAGGACTCTATAACATCCTAATCCACCCTTGTCCCAAAACTGTGCCCCTCAAATTAACTCAAACCATAGCCTGCTTCCACAAGCAACCCCCAAAACAATAACTTGCTTGAACCATCAAACTGCTGCTTAAGGGACCTGCTCCTCTGACATGCCACCCAGCTTGTAATGATCCATCATACCCTTAAACTAATCCTACAATCCTGCCCACTGCTGCCAAAACCAATGATTAACAGTTCTAAGCTCCCAAAGTAGCACCTCCACCAAGGAACTCTTAAGCATAAGTTAATCCTCTTCTTTGTACCTTCTCCTGCTAGCCATCAACACCAATCAAACAAACTTTAAACAATTAAAATCCTTCCAACATCCTTCCTTCCGACTGACAATCCAAAACCATTCCCCTGGAAATATACCCCCATCCCCAATTTGCTGTCACCTCCAATTAATTACCAACCCCCTGAACAACCTTGTCTGCATGCTCAAACACCCTACCATTAACTACTAAACATGAATCTACCACAATGTCAAATCAGCAGCACCAGCCTATTAACCCATTGACAAAGCCTTGCCCAAGAAACTTAAAACCCCTTACTTTGCCCCCAAAACCCACCCCAAACTAATTCTGCAGTAACTCCACCCCACTATGTACAACCCCAACTCCCCATAAACAAACCCCAAACCTGCTTCACCCTACCTGTGACTTAACTCTTTCTCACCAGTCCCCACACTACGCCCAAAATGAACCAATTCTGACATGCCTAAATGAGTACTTACTAAAGTAGGATTACCTGTACACACCACTGCAGAAGCCAAAACATCCACCACAGCAGCATCCATCACTTTTCAAGTGCACTTCCTTTGGGCCTCCAACCGATGCCCACTCTGTACTTCCCCATCTGCAGCCTCACCCTGTAGCACTCCAGCGGCAGGGCCATTCACCCATCAGAATCCAACACATTTCAAATCTGCTTCCTTCCAGCCAGCAACTGATGCCCAGTCTGTGCTTCTCCATTGTCAAAGGAAAAGGAAACTGTAATTCTCGGCATACACACAAAGAGAAGTTCTTAATGACACTAGGTGCTGCAAAGAGCCTACCTTGTTCAACAACTGCACAGCCGCTACACTGCCCCACATCCTCTAACCTCAATAACCAGGCACCGCAGATTTCCCCATCAAATCCGCGAAGGACCATACTGCTGCCAAAAATGGTCTTATGTCACAAGTAACAGTAACTGAACCTATGCATTTAATGAACTTGTTAAAACACAGAACATAAAGCGAGCTTCCAACTGAGTACATACAGTAGAACTAAATCTGTGTGTGATGGATAATTTAACTATCGAACTATGTGGATCACCTCATGATTCTATACCAAAACCTTCACAGCAATATGTGTGCCAAGTTACCTTATCTGTTAAATATTCCTGAGTACATGTCCGTAAGCAAGCACTACCATAATATCCCTGCAAAATGAGTCAGACCCAAATTAAAAGTTTAAAGTAAATATACATCTGTTAAAATGGTGACCTGGGCAGCTTCTCCCATGGACTGCTTTGTTTTACAAGCAGCTGTAACAGCAACATGTACATCACAATAAAACTCAAGATGCTTAAACAGGGGAGTAAAATACCTACATAACAGATCCATTACATATTTGATGCTAACAATTCAACTGATATCAATGGTAAATAAAACTGAATCATTATTCCATTAACAGGCCTATTCTCTAATAAAATTATCACATTTTAACCATCATATAAGTTTCATTAAAGGTGATAGTGACCCATTATAAAATGTGCACCTCTTACCCATTTATATGACATCATAAGTGTCAGCGTTCCTCACCTGGGAGATGGAGATAAAGGCAAGTAATCAAGGTAAAAGAAAAGTCTAACCATACCATACTCCTGCCAATACAGCAGATTATGAAGCTTGCACTGGCATCTGTGCTGATGAGGAGGCTGTACCTAACGTAACTCCCCATAGCAATACCAGACTTACAACACATATAAAATGAGAAACCTGCATGTAGCAGCAACACTCACCATCACAGAAAAAACACAATCATCACTCAACCACTTATTCCTCTTGGACCCAAACATGCACAGACCCCTTAACACATTGTCCTTATGTCTCTCCTTTAACGTCCACATTAAGCTACCTACCAGATCTGGGAAACTAAATTTGAAAAACCCTCCCCAGCATTAAGAATGGTTTAAGCTACTGACACCTTAATATTACAAAAACTTGAGTAGTAATATCTATATCCTCACCTCCAACTCAGATCACTCTTTAAGCATATTCCCCTGACCCACCAACTAGTAGCATATCCTGCCCCAGGCATGAAGATGTTCTCTTCCAATTTTATTTTTCCTTTTTCCTCTTTTTCCTTCATCCTGTTCCCCCTAGATGGAAGGTTGAACCTTTTTGGATGCTTCTAGTATTTCCTATCTCCTGATCTTTTCAGTCCACATGTACAGTACTCCACCAAACACATGCTTCCCTTAATAGCCATTGAATGATAACCCCATCCTTATTAATAGTGATTATAATTAAACTTGTTTTGATGTAAGGGATTGCTGCATTCAGAATGGTCCTCTGAGCAACATCACCTCACCATGTACCAGTAAAACTACATCACAAAGTAATGAGTCCTTCCGAAAAGACAGCAATGCCCACCCATAGTAGTGTGTTTGCATGCTGTGGGTCAGTGTGGAGTTCTTTATTTCATATGTGTATACTAATTTGTAAATTAACATGTCATTGTAACGTACAACCTTTAGCAAATTAATATGCAATTGTAATACATATTACATAAAGTCTGGTTGAGTATATTATTAAATGTCTGGGAAAACTATTTCCAATACGTTGGAGCCACCCCCTCCACTCACCTTGACTGAATACATTTGTACCAAGCAGTGTAAGAAAACAACATAAATTAAAACTTAAACTTATACAGAAATTCACTAACAGTAACGTAATAGGTTTTGCATTAGCAGGAGACTTCTGCAGGGGAAGAAGGATCACTCCTCCAACCTAAAACTGTAATGTCTGACATTTCTAACCAGCAGTATGTAATCAAATGCCAATAATTTGACAGAAACAACTATTTCTGTCACCTCCAATTAATTACAAATCCCCCTGAACAACCATGTCTGTATACTCAAACACCCTACCTGGGACAAAATCATGACATTCTGTGAAATTTGTGTAATTGAAATGTACATCACAACCCCACATTTGCTCCAGGTAACAACTTTATGAAGACAAGCCACAAATCCAAATAGTGAATCGGTCAGACCTTACCACTGCACCGTGCTAGTACAATGAACAGCCATTGCTGGGAGTGCCCTGTAGCCCGCAAAAACACTCAGTCTCATAAGAAAACCATAACAAAGACAAAGAAAAAGTTCCCTGCCAACATGCTGATCTCAAAGGGGAAATTCAAATGTATGCCACTGCAATGACCAGCTCCTGCCAGAAGCCACACACGCTATAAAGCACCCCTGTCTGGACACACTGCGAAAGTCTAAAACAAGCAGAGAAGCTGAGAAAAGATTGGGATGAGAGATTGGATAAGCAATTCACAAAGAGATAATGGGGATATATATATATATATATATATATATATATATATATATATATATATATATATATATATATAGATAGATAGATATATACATACATATATATATCTCCCAAATACCAAGTAACAAGCCAACGAGGTGGATAATTCCCAATAAGGTCCTGACAAGATATAATAGTATAAATAATACAAAAACAAAAAATGATCAAGTGCTTTCGTTCCCCAAAGGAACTTCTTCAGAACCATTTTATATAATATAACTATCATTTAAATAGCATTTAAAATCATCATGTGACTTGCTCACTCAATGTTTCCTTAAAGAAACAGTAACATTACACTAAATACATCATAAAATCATTGCTCTTTTCTTTAAAATAGGCCAAATAGATACATGTTCATTAATACTTTCAGCCTTAGTTGCCATTTAAGTTCACATTCCCCTACTCTATTCTCCCAAAAGCCTCCCTTGTCATCCCTTTTAACTTTTTACAAAATGCCAAATGGGAATTTTTAATCATAGCACATTATTTGGTATGCTTATACAAAGCATTGTTCTCATCTTTATTTTTAATGGCATACAAGTGCTTATATATATATATATATATATATATATATATATATATATATATATATATATATATATATATATATATATATATATATATATATATATATATATATATGTTTACGTAAACTCCTAGCAGTTTTCCCAATGTAAAAGTCATTACATTTGGAGCAAGTTGCAATGTATACAAGACCAGAACTGCCACGGTTTCCTGTGTCCAAACTAATACGCTGTTCCGTGTTACCTACAGACACTGTTTTGATTGTAAGATGTAACTACAATAATTACATCTCCCACATTTTTTTGTTCCATTAATCATTTTAATATTCACATTTGTGGGATGTTCAAAATACTTTTTCAAATTCTGCCCTGTTTTATACACAAAAGTGGGATTTGGACCTAAAATGTCAAGTGTCTCAGCACTACTTCTAAACATTACCCACTTTTTTGTTATAATATCTCTCAAGGTAGTGGAGTCCCCAATGTATTGTAAATCCATAGAACTGGGAAATGAATTATTAACCAGGGTAGTTTTAACTACAATTTCTTCATTAGTACCCAAGTACTTGTTATCACATTCATCCAAAATATATTTTCCTATATCAAATAACAAACTCTTTGGATATCCCCTTTCTTAGAACATTGTAATCAGATGTCCTAACTCTGTTTTGAATAAGGAAATATCTGAACACATTCTTGCTGCATGTACAGTCTGCCCTTTCACTATGTTCTTTTTAGTGTAGTAAGGGTGCTGACTTTTGTAGTCCAGGTTGTTGTTGTTGTGTCTTTCGGCTTTTCCCAGTTAGGGGTCGCCACAGTGGAACTCCGGTCCACTAATGATTGGCAATAGATTTTTACATGCTGAGTTGCCAGCCCTAACGCACAATCTTCAACAAAAAAATGCCCATTTATGCATGTGGCCACACAGAAGACACTCTAACTGAGAATCGAACGGGCAATATCTAACTGTGAGGCAACAACTGCATCGACGGTATGGATGACAGGGATGTGGCACAGGTATCATCATATGCACAAGGGTGTGTTGTGGGTTTGCCAGAGACCTAGGCTGAGCCATTTGTTTGACATCATGTGTGTGTGTTAGGGGGTTTTGTTATCAATTGGGCTGTGCCGATGTGATGTGTGTAGGTAACTATTAGAAAATGTTGGTTTTCTGTATACTTTGGCACCAAACTTTTTTCTGCCTTGTTTTTAAATATAGTTACATCTAGATAGTTTCCACAATCATCTATATGGTCACAGGTAAACTTCAGAAAAGAATTATTATTGTTCATTCTTTTTATAAATTCATTGTATATTTCACCGGTTGTTTTCAACAGAATAAAAATGTCATTCAAAAATCTCAAATAAACAAACCAGTACTGATCAAAGCCCATTGTGAATACATGATGTTTTTCCCATTCATATATTACTAGGTTAGCATAGGTTGGGGCAGAAAAAAAATCATTCCCAAAACACATATAGTTGTTCTTTAAAACAAGTTCCATAACATCCATCACAAAGTTAAGTAGTGCACCATTTAAACTAATAATTTCCAACACTGAAGCTTAGAACAGTTTCAAGTCCTGCATTGTGTGGAATAGAAGTGAAAGGCCTACCACGTCTTTTGTTGAAAAACTTGTTTCATTTGAGTAATACTCCTGTTTTATTTTTCTCAAAAAATCCTAGGAGTCTTTTAAAATATACTTTATAGGTTTCATTGTGTTTTGTATCAACCTATCCACAAATATAGCCAAAAGATATGTCAAGCTATTCTTAGCTGACACTATTAGTCTTTAAGGGGATTTGTCAATATTCTTATGGATTTTGGGAATTCCAAATACTGTAGGGATGACAGGATGTTTGTTAACCAAAAATTCATGTGCTGCTTCATTAATAGCCCCCTGGTGCAAAGAATCTTCTAGAAATAATTGTACCTTCCTTTGTGCTATGTTAATTTGTTTTTAAGGATAATATCTCATAGTTTTCAGTGTCATATAGGGTTGATAGCATGTCATAATCATATTCTTCACTGTTTACCATCACCATGCCACCCACTTTTGTTAGGCTTCATTATTCACACTGTGTCATTCTGTCTTCGTTCTTTTAACAGTTCCATTTCTTCCTTACTAAGGTTATGCATTTTCTTTTTAGGTGTTCCATAATATTGATAAATATCTTGCATACAACACTTCTCACCGTTCCCTAAAAGAGAGTGTATAGGTGGATTAAATATACTTTTTTTATCATATTGTTGTTTTGTGTTAAGTTCAGTGGGTTGTTGTTTTCTTTAAAAAACATTTTGAGGTTTAATTTTCTTTTAAAAAGTTTGAATTTAGTTAAAGTGTTAGCTAAGTCTGCTTTTTTAGCTGGTACAAACTTTAAGCCTTTTTTAAAAAGTGTAAAGTGTGTCTGTGTTAGGGGAACGTCAGTATAATTAAAAATATTAAGACCTTTAAAACTTATCATTTCCCCCCCAAAGGCTGTAATAATAATACTGTCCGTCTCTACATTGTGAACTGTTAGTTCCTTTTCTGGTTCTTGTCCCAATAACCTTTGCTCCTCCTGGTTCTCGTGTTTGTCCCCAGGTGGGGTTGAACTAAAAAATTCGTTCTGTTTACTCTTATTTCTGTTAGAAATTCTTTCAGCGCTTCTCAGTTCTGCATGTTCCCTGTTAAATACCTCATCATCTTCATGATTATTCCTTGCAAAACTTTTCCTTTAACCTTTCACTTTCCAGTAATTAAAGCCTCCTGCTGCTCCATTAACACTCTGCCTGTCTTCAAATACATGTTGCCTAGGGGTAGACAAATAAGACTAGGGAAGTGAGTATGCTAAATTATTGTTGTATTCTTCCTTGTCTCTTTCCGATTTCTATCTTTTTCTTTTCATATTAATGCTCACCTGATTTTCTATCCTATTGAATGTATTATCATATTTCCTGCCATACAATTCTAAGTTATCATCGTCAAGTACAGCATTGTTTAACTCATTAGTTAAACAATGTCAAAGGAACCCTTCCATACTGGCTATGCTACTTCCTAAGCTTATGCTATACACTGCCTGCTAAATCTTAGAGTAACAATCTTACTAAACTATAGCATATTACATACTATACTTTGTTATCATCCTTTGTTAATAGTATTGTATAATTCAACAACAACTGTATGAATTTTTTTGTAACTTCTTGAATATCTCTACTGTTATGTTATTTTTATGCACTTTTTGGAGCTTTTCTCTTCTGGCCTCTGCTGAAAAAGGTCTTGAGCTCAGTCAGACACTACCGGTGTCCATTACAACAACATTGTTGTCCACTACAACATTACAACAAATGTAAAATAAAAATAATAAATAATTCTCCATTGTCTGATAAATATAAATATAAATAAATAAATAAATAAATATATATATATATATATATATATATATATATATATATATATATATATATATAACATTATTTTATTAATATCAGCTGAGTGCTATTTCCTGTGCAACAGGAGTGCACAAAGCTCACTGTGCATGCGCAGCATGCAACCTTTATTAGTGAGCACCTGGAAAGCATCCGTTATGCACTTGTCAATCCTCCCACCAATGGATCAGCCACTTTTTAACCATTTGTACAAATGATAACAGATGCCCTTTCACAAGATTGTGGACACTGAAAACCATAGCACTACCCCCTTAAAGCACAACCAGCATGGATATTGAGGAAAAATGGGGCTGGATACCCAAGTAAATGAAGGGCCTAACAACCAAAACAGAGCCCTTTACTCACAAAGTGGGGAACATTAATAGTGAAACAGGGAAAACCACAGAATGGCCAACCAAGAAAACTGCACTAGAGATATTCAGTAAGCCCGTGAAACAAAATTAATAACTAATGTATGAACCCTTGTCCACAAATACAAACTGCAAACCGTGTGCATCCACAACTACCCAAGGGAGAGAAAAAAAAAACTATTTATATACATAAACCCCCTTCCATCATACCTACCAATATTAACTCCCAGGCCTACCTGTTCCAAAAGTACCTACTGGTCATCATGGACGTAATACTTGCAGTAACAAGTTCATGCCAAAATGCGATTTCTTACCCAGTTACACTCTTCTAAAACCCCTTTTGCCCCCCCATGCTTAGCTCATTTCTTCCTAATCTTCCTACTTTCCCATTTAATCCTTTCCTCCCACCCCAACTATCTTCCTTCCCTTCCCCTCTTAATTCCCCTTACTACTTTCACCTATTCCCCCAGCTGAAGCTGTCCCTGGACAAATTGTTTTTACCAAACCTCATATTGGACTTTCTTAGTCTTTGTTAAGCTTGCAAGGGACTCTAAAGAATATGCCCTACTTCATGTCATTAACTTTTGGAGAATAAAATCAGTAACTTTAAAAATGACAAATGGGGATTACAAAGCAATAATTTGTGAAACACGGCAGACTAAGAACATCTAGAAATATTGGCCTTTTTTGGACTTTGTTAAACCCTTAGGGGACTCTAAAGCATATGCCCTACTTCATGCCATTAATGTTGAGAAAAAGTTTCAGAAGAAGGAGAAAATTAACTCTAAGTAAAACACATTTTTCCTTAATAGTACTCTTTAAGTGGTGCATGACTTTATTTGCATGTTATAAAGTAAATTTTTTTTCAGTTATTTTTAGTGCAATGTGGATACTAATGTAAATAGGTGCACCTGTTTTTTTTTTCTTTTTGTTTCTTTCTCCCTTCTTTTTTTTCTCCTTGTTCAGTTTTAAGAAAAGTAGGCATTGCAATGTAAAACAAAACAACAAGAAAAAAGATCAGGTTAAAAGAACATGACAAAAGAAATATCATTGTGCCTTTTCTCATTCTTGCATAGGGGAATGAATGGATTAAGGCCACTAGCCTTATCTAATAACAAGTTTTATGAGAAAGCAAGTAAATAAAAAAAGAATAGTGGATATTATAAGGCTTTTTTTTTCTAGTAGACAGTTTTGTCTCTGGTTCTCGTGTCTCTAGCAGACAATCTGATAAAGAGAAATGGCTTGGAGAAAATGCTTTCTGAAAGCATTCAAGTGTTTTCCCAGCTGAGAGAGCTATACATATAAGACAGAACCAGATAGCACTTAATATAACTACAGGCTATGCCATGCATCTTACCATGGATAAGCTTTCTTTTAGGTTAGCTCAGGTCTGTGTGTGTGGCTGTCAGTTTGGAACATTTGTTCCTATTAGGAGAATAAAACTTCAATATTTGAAGATATACATCGATTTGGGTGGGGTCTATATCACATCATCGAATCACAATTAAGTGAATGGTACTTTGTTGAACATCTTTTCAGCGAGCATACTATCCATCAAACTAAGTTTTCAGTGAAATTTTAGTAGGGCAAACCAATGGTTGGCCACCATCTATAATTTGCCTTTATCCCTCTTCAGTGCGATCTCGGAGTTGGTATATTTAGTTAGGGGGGTGGGGCACAGCCCCACCACTGGGGGAGAAACCCCCTCCTATGTAGGTGTTAGGTTTTATGGTTTTGTTTATGACTGGTAGGGTGGACTACCATCAGTTTGCCCTAGGAAACTTTTCACTGAAAAGTTAATTTGATGAATAGTAAGTTTGCTGAATAGGTGCTTAAGGAAGAGGCATTGACTTACTTGTGATTCAATGATGGAATATAGACCTGATTTGGACCTTATTATTAAGTTAATAGGTTTTTAGGGAGGTATGTGTGTGTGTGTGTGTGTGTGTGTGTGTGTGTGTGTGTGTGTGTGTGTGTGTGTGTGTGTGTGTGTGTGTGTGTGTGTTTGAGGGTTTTCAATAAAACTAAAGTTCTGTAAAACATGATATAGGCTCAGATGGAGATGGGAAGAAACAACTGTATAAAAGTTTAACCTGCCAAACAGCACATGCATGTAAAATAAACGCTGAAACTAGACATTTAACAAAAAAAGCTGTTATGCATAAAATGTGAGAATAATAATCTGTCAAGAATGTGATGCTTTCTACATGGTTTTAAACATTAATGGTCTCACAGATAAATACAAAAAAGAAAGAGTTTGTTTGCTTCTTTCGGCTTTTCCCGGTTAGGGGTCGCCACAGCGGAACTCCGGTCCGCTAATGATTGGTAGTAGATTTTGATGTGCTGGCTTGCCAGGCCTAATGCACAACCTTCAATGAAGGAATGCCCAGTCACGCATGTCACCACACAGAAGATGCTCTAACTGAGAATTGAACGGGCACCGTCTAACTGTGAGGCGACAATGCTACCACAGCACCACTAACACAGCACACAAAAAAGAAAGAGTAGTGAACTATATTTAAAAATGTAGAGTGCAAATAGTTATGCTACTGGAGACACACTTGGAAAGTAGTGAACATGTGAATTTGATAAAAAAGGTTTTCAGGATGGTTATTTAGCACAATGCCAAGGGCAAAGGAAGAGACGAGTGCTTGTATTAATTGCAAGAGGAGCTCCAATAGTAAGAGAAGAGGATAAAAAAGACAATAATGGTAGAGTTATAGCACTAAGGGCTACTGACAAAGTAGGAGTATTACACTGGCATGTATTTATATTCCACAGAAAACTGCTTTAATGGAACTTAAAATTATGGGAGAAATAATCAGCTTTCAGCAAGGAATATTACTTATGGTGGAGACTGGAATTTGAGTTCCAATAGTGAAGATGTGTCTGGAGGGCCCAGAAGGGAAAACATAACAAAGAAGGGTAGAATTTTAAAGAAATTATGAAAATATTTGGCATGGAAGATGTGAATTCAATACTAGGAGTTTGGAGTGAATTTGCATATTATTCCCCAAGATACAAAAAATGGACTAGGCTACACAGAATTTGCATTTTACAGGAACATGTGCATTTAATTGAATGTCTTGATATGCACTCAATAACTATTTTAGATCATTCACCAATAATAACTAAAACAAAAAGACAGGGTAATGAAATAAAAATGAGACACTGGCACTTTCCCACCTATCTGTTGAAAAGAGAAGAATTTAAGGAATAGGTAGTGGAAATTATTCAAGAGGTATTAGAAAAGTTAGAAATTTCTTCTGAAGATATACCTAGAGAGTGTGATAAAATTAAAGTAGAGGTTAAAAATAGGGTGGAAATAAAAGAAAGTGAGATATGGTTAATAAGTAACAATAATTATTTAGAGGGACTGACAAATGTTAAAGTCTTGCAAAATAGGGGGATCTCATAGAACAAGAAGAGGAGCAACTGCAGAATGCTAAACAGAAGAAAATGGATTACCTCAATATTATGCATTAGTTTAAAAAGGCTGCTGTTAAGCAACTGTTTTTTGATAATAACTATAGAGCACGAAAACTTTAAGCACAACGACTCAGGTAACAGAAAGTAGAAAGGGCTGTCACCAAGTTTAGGGAAACTATAACAAGGAAGATAACAAGGGATCTATAGAAATTCTATGAAAGTCAGTATAAAGCAGATAAATATGGAAATCAAAAAAACATAAAAATGGAAATGTTTACATAAGAATTAAATATGCAAAGGTTAGAAGTAGAGAAGGCTCAATTACTAACAGTTAGGACAAGAGGAGATGAGATAAAAAATGGTTTTCTATAATCAATCAACAGGAAAGTCCCCAGGAATAGATGGTATTCCTGTGGAAGTTTGGAAGCTAGTAGGGAAAGAAACTGATAAATAACTGGAAGGTTTTGTTTAACAGTATTTTAAGAGGTGGAATAGAGGTACCAACATCCTGGAAGAAAGCAGTGGTAGCTACAATACCTAAAGAGGGTAAAGTTCCATCAGATCCAGCTTTATGCAGGCCCATTTTAGTGCTAAACCATGACTATAAAGTGTTTATGCCTATAATGGCTAAAATAATGGCAAAAGTGATGCCAAAATTGATAGATATGGATCAAAGTGTTTTTTGTGAAGGGGAGGCAAACATTTTACAGCATTAACAGAATACTAATCCAAAAAGAAGCAGAAAGTAAGAAAATACCACTGCTGTTGGTGGGTCTTGATGCAGAGAAAGCATTTGACAGAGTAAGCTGGGATTTTATGAGTAGAGCAATGGAAGCATTCCCTGATAAAATTATAAGGTTGATTAGGAGGATATATGAGGGGTCATAGGTGAAAATTAAGTAGGTGGGGTCCTCTCTAATAATCTCTGCTTGAACAGAAAAAACAGGCATGGGTGTCCTCTCTCCCTTTTGTTGTTTGCATTATATTTAGAACCATTGGCAAAGAAAATAAGGGACTCAGAAATTCAAGGATAGAGTTAGTATGGTAGTCAAGAAAAGCTGGCTCTATTTGCAGATGACGTTATTTTATAACTGACAAAACCAGAAAGGGTCATTACAGTTCTGTGGAACACATTGAGATGCTTGCAAGTCTTTTTGGGTTAACCCATTAATGAAGCTAAAACAAAGGCAACAGCAATAAACTATGTACCCGCATACGAATTGGTTCAGCAATATCCGTACTTATGGGGACATGGTAAAATGAAGTATTTAGGAGTATGGATTAAAAATGATTCTGGTGTGAATGCTAAGGATATATGGAAAGAAAAACTAAACAAAATATAATACAGAAAATGGGAAAATTATATGGATATCGATAGTAAGATACAAGCAGTTAAAATGTTTTTAGTCCCTTTGGTCTTATACACAAGTCAGGCATTTTTTGTCAACCAGAGGAGAATCTGTGGATAGCAATTAATATAGAGCTGAAGGATTTTATCTGGGAAGGAAAGATGACAAGAGTCAGGTGGGATAAGCTTGTTCTCCCCATAGAATTGGACGGATTAGAATTACTCGATTTGAAGGGGTATTTCAGAGCAACACAGTTAAGGCTCCTATACATAGCACAAGCAAGACAACTATAATTCAAAGCAGAAAGAGATTACAGTAAAACAGGGGAGAAGCTCTAGAAACAAGGAGATACTGGGATTTTGGATGCAGACCTTTAAGGAGAATAACAATAATCATACAGAAATTATATTCATAAAGTAACAAAAAATATACTAAGAACTAAGCCAACAGGAGAATGGAGAAAGGAGATTCTGCAAATAAGGATGACTGAAATTAGGGATACAGACAATAGGCAAGAGGGGGTGGAATTTATTGGAGAAAACTGGCAAAGCAAAGGAACTATGGTATTGGCAGTAAATAACTACAGAAGAAAAAGTAATAGAATTGGAAGATGCCAAGAACTTATTTTGACTGCAGGTTTGAGATTGCCTTCCCTATCAAGGATTGATATCAGAGTATAGGCAAAAAGAAGAAATACGGAATCCTAAACAAAAGGCCAGCACTGGTAGAGGTTTATTAGAATCTAGAGCAGAAGTTGTCATGAAGAAAGGGATAACTAGTAGAGCATATAAAATATACCATAATACGTATAAGAATAAATCAGATGAAATTAGAAAAGATTGGGAAGAGATATTAGAGAAGCAATTCACAAAGAAACAATGGGGAGATATATGTATGTCTTTCAAACATGCAATAAAGTCTAGAAGATTTACAGTCTTTACTTGGAAGTGTTTACATAGGTATTTTTATACCCCAAATAGACTCCAAAGAATTTTTCCTCAGGTAGACAGCAAATGTTGAAGGTGTGATGGGGAAGAAACAGGTAACTGGGAACATATTTTCTAGGAGTGTAATGAGTTGGCAGACTTTAAAAATTCCCTCCAGACTGCTCTGTCAGATACTAGGTGAGTAAATTGGTGTAACTAAGGAAATCATTTTTTGAGCTATGATACAGAATCAGAATTGCCTAGACATAGTAAGACCTTGCTGAGTCTAATTACTATGTCCGTCAAAAAAGCAACTGCTAGAAAATGGAATTCAGAGTCTAAACCAACTTTACTAGAAGTAGCCAAGATAGTAACAGAGATAAAACAACTGGAATTGGGATCTTTAAAAAAGGGTAGGAGCAAATTACATGGAAAAAATGGGAAGTGTGGGATCAATACATGCAGAGGGAGAATGAGGTTCAAAAGAAGGCAGGAAATACATGAACTGTGTAATAGTTAACTGACAATGACTGGATATATTAAAAGTGATGTATAATGTTTGCAGCTAAAGATGTGTTGGCATGGTTTAGAATGTATAATGTTTGCAACTGAGATTGTGTCTGTATGGTTTATTTTCATTAATATAAATGTAAGATTGTCCATGTCATTCATGATAATTTAATTAAGATGCTTCTTGTTTAAAACAAAGAAGATCTTTATAGTGTGACCATCACAAAATATAATAAATAAATTTGATAACTTTTCATGGGTGCTATGGAGATATCATAAGTAAAATCCTGATATGACAGTAGGAAAAGGGGTAATACTAAATGACATCCCAAAGAAGGTGGTTCCTAAACCAGGTGGTTACTAGTTGAGACTTTCAGTGACTACGTGGGAATAATCCCCTTTAATATAGTTTGAAAGGGAAATAATTCCCGTTTCTTATGATAGAAAGTTAAGATATACGGTTGATGCACATGAAAGGTAGAAAGAAAGAACAAGAAACATAGCAGTTTAAATATAAGGTAAAATGCAAAATAAAAAACAGGAAATTATAGTCAAATAATACAGAAAACAGAAAAGAGAATGCACAACAGTAGCAAAAATAAAAAACACTCACAGCATAATCATCTCTAATTAGCTTAAGATATGCTAGCAAAGCATGAGGCCAGCAAATAAAGGGGGTGCAGTACTGGAAGGTTCAAAACTGGTAGAAAACTAGAAGCCATCATCCTTTTCTATACAGACAGATTATGAGGTCCCATCCTGACTGGTATGTGAAATTCAAGAGTTATTTTATATTATTTCTTATTACTTCTTACTATGTCATCTTACGGAGCTACCATTTGCATATTCGTCATATTATGTCAATGCATCTTAATCAGTATATAATAATTCACAGTAATTTCCTTAGATACAATATTATGCATGTAAACTGTATATATTTTTTTACCTGGACCTCTGTTAAATCTAACAGTTCTTTATGCTATCCACTGTATTTGGAAATAGTCTTTAATCCTGCTTTAGCTTTATCAGAATAACTTATTTTAGTCTGAAGAGAAGTGCCTTTGATAATTCTGGATTAAATTTAGATTAGCTTCTATTTCAAAATTCAGTACATTCTGCTGTTGTTGCATGTAAGCATCCATGTATTTATTTATTTCTATTCTTTTGACTTGGATAATCCAATGGAGATTTTGGCCCATTTTCAGTGGATTCCCATAGGGAAAAGTTTATTTTTTATTTTATTTTATTTATTTTACATTTGTTTAGCGGGAAAGTCTGACTGGAATGAGGTCCATTTACAGCGGAGGCCCGGGGAGAAAAGCTCCACAACTACACCATTACAGCAAAACACAATTCTATACAGAGGTATATATACAGTCAAAGAGATATATCATACAATAGTTTGTTCTAAGCAAGCTTAGCTTATACATAGTAGACCCTGGCTGTCAGTATTGTTAGAACAAAACACACATTGAGTGATGCAATCAAAAACTGATGCCATTAAGAAGACATCTCACAAGATAAAATAATATGTAAGATAGTAGGCCCTGTATGGGAGTATTTGAGTACTGTATATTAGAGATGATAAGTAGTGAAGAGAGAAGTATAGCAAGATTTGGAGGAGAGCAGGAAAGCATTTATGTGATGGAAGGACAGAGCCATGACTGCAAGAGGTGTGACTTGTCACTTTTTGAAAAATGAGATAGATGGTGCTGAGGAGATATTTTGGGGGAGGTTATTCAATTCCCTAGTGATGGTGTGAGAGAAAAGAGCTATCCCTGCAGTATTGCTGGCTTTGGATAAGCAGAGCAGAGTTTTGTTGGATAAACGTAGAGGACAAATTGCTTAATATTGATTTAGTAAATGGTTTAGGGCTTGGGTTTTGTGGGGGTTCCTTTTTATGTTAAAGGTGAGCACTAGTTGGTGGTAACACATTAGCTGAGGGAGTTCTAACCACTGTAGTTCTTTTAGGGCAAGACAGTGATGACTTCTTAAAGTGGAGTTATTGGTGGACTTTGCAATTTTATTGTAACATGATTCTAGTTTGTCTAGGTCTGTTTTCCTGATATGAATTAGGATTGGTGATGCATACATTAGGGTAGACAAGAGGTGGGTTTGGGCTAGGGAGATTCGTGCTTGGTCTGATAGGAACTGTTTGTGTTTGTATAAGGTTCCTAGTTTTTTATGTATCTTTTTAATAGTTTGCAAGATATGGACATCAAAGTGAAGATCTTTATCTATATCAACACTGAGGAGCTTAGTATGGAGGGAGTGGGAGATTGTGGTGCAATTTTTGGAGGTGATAGTGAAGGAAGGAGGTGTGGATTGGGATTTATTGGGGGTAAAAAGGAGTAAGTTGGTCTTGTTGGGGTTTAAAATAAGTTGGATATCAGTAATCCATTGTTCCACGGAGCCGAGGGATTCTTGGGTAAGCTTTTGCAGAGTGGTTATGGATGGGGCTGAGCAGATTAGTGTGGAGTCATCTGCGTACTTTATAAGTGAGTTATGCAGTTTGTTAGTGAAAATGGTGAATAGTAGAGGACCCAGTACTGATCCTTGAGGAACGCCTATAGTAGTTGGTAGTAGAGGTGATAGTATACCTTGCCATTTGACTGATTGTTTTCTATCAGAGAGATAGTTTTTGAACCAGGAAGTAATGGACTGGGTAAAGGACATGGTGGATAAAGTGTCTAAGAGTAGGTTATAGGAGACCACATCAAATGCTTTAGATAAATCTAAGAATATGGCTGATACAAAGTTGTTGTTTCTAAGTTGGTTAACCTGGTTGGTAAAGGAGAGAAGAGCAGTAGTTGTACTGTGGTTTGGGCAGAAGCCATGCTGTGTGAGGGAGAGGAGATTATGTGAGGTTAAGAAGTGCATTACCTGAGTGTGAATACATTTCTCCAGGAGCTTGGAAAGGGTGGATAGGATTGCAATGGGTCAGTAGTTGTTCATATGAGTTGCCACCTTTGTAAAGTTCCATAATTGTTTCTAATTCATAGTAACGTTTAACAACAGAGCTATAAATGTGTAATAGTATATACATATCCATATATTGTATATCAGAAGAATGGGCACATACTCTTGTATGATGAAACATGTACTATTAGTATTGTAGTGTGTAAATTTTCATACAGTGATTATATTTGCACACCAAACAAATGTTTCATTTTTCACTATAGGTGATTTTATTTTACTGCCAAATTGATGATCATGGTATTGACATAATGTGTCTTAGTTACTGCTTTTTGTATTAATATAGTAAATAGTGATATAAATATACTTTAAATTTATTACTCATTTTTTTTGTTAGTTTGAGAAATGCATCAGACATCCATCGATTCACAAACCCATTTCCCAGTTTTGCAAATGGGGTTGGAGTGTCTCTTCAACAGTAACAACTGTCTAGAGTCAGTGTTCATACCAATGGGTAGCTAGCCTTACAGTGGGCATCAAAGACATTCAAACCATAAAGTGTTTCAACACTTCTAACTCCCTCTTCTCCAGTTCATGACACACACTGCTCTCTCCTGCCCTTCCTACCAGCGTTTCCAACACAAAATATTGACGGTGCATTTGATGACTCGGGCTGTTTGTTCATCAAAATTAAGAAAACAGAACTAATGATATTTCATCATGTGATTCTGAGTTTTCATACTCTTTTTCTCTTTAATTGTCTTCACCAAGGTGTGGTCTGTTTACAGTTTTTGATAATCAAGTGCTGACAGCAGCCCAGACTAGATGATGCTTCCTGCACAATGCAGCCATTTTCTGATTGTTTGAATAATAAAATGATAAAGAAAGCTCAGATATTGTCCTATAGGCCATGCAGAGGATCTCTAAGTAACTTGTAACAAGTTTATTAGAATGGCAGCTCCTGAAGCCTTTTGCACATAGTTCAAGTTTAAGTTTTTACAACTCTGTGATTTTTCTAACAAGGAATCATAGCAACTTATCGAGTTGTTTCAGATGGCTTATTCAAAGGTAACATAATACAGCACTGTGTCTAGTGTTGTCTGATCACTGAGGCATTAAGAGATGGTTATTTTTCTGGAGTAATTAGATATAACTTTAGAATGAGATGGACTATATAAGCTGATTGTTTGACTCTGATAGATACCCATGGGTCAGAGATTAAATAATTGCATGTATTACCCCCAGATCATTACTGGTGATATAACTTTTATGATTTGACCATTTAATTTGTAATTTTAATTTATATTGGCCATGGTTTATAGTGCTACATTTATTGGCATTAAATGCAAAGTAATGTCTATTGAACTAGGTGTGCATTTTTTTAAATATCTGCTTGCAAAATGTATGCATTTCTATTGGTATGGTTATGTTATCCATTTAAAATTCACTAGCATAGTATGCACAGACAGTTTCACACTTTAGTGTCTAAGACAACTAATGCAAACCAGAAGTGATCATGTTAGAACACCACTGGTAATTCACAATTATATCTGTAGATAACCATCCAGCCTGTTTTAGCCAATGAACTACACATGGGTAGATATTTCCTGCATGTAACTTATTTGGAACAGAATTGAATATGTTAGCCATAATAACTAAAGCAGCATGCACTGTTAATTCACCAACTGCTTTTTTTGCCCTTCAGAAACCTGACATGATATTTAATGCCCATATTTTTTGATATTTTACAGATAAAGTTTTTGATAAACACCATTATAGCTGTCTCCATGATTTTACATTGAGTCCTGATCATCCTGGTGGATCTAAAATTGTTTAGGCTAGATGTTATCCTATTTCTGAATCATTACCCCTACAGCCTGTCACTATATCGCTGATGTATTCACATACAGACATTTTCCTTAATGGGAGTGATAGGAGTTTTCTTTGGTGCTGTAGTGACCAGATATTTTACATGCTCCTACGGAATGAGTTTACAGTTTTATCTCTTATATTAGTTATCTAATCTGTATGTTTATTATGGATGTCTCCACTTGAATCGATTTGATTTGCTTATTGAGAAGTTTGCACATTTGTTTCTGAAAATATGCTCATTCTGTCTTCACACTGGATTAGCAGTTTGTTTTTTGATAACATACTACATTCATTATTTTTCCTTTCAATTTTTAAAAGTAATTAAGGAATGCCTTATTGTTCCTTTTAGCTTCTGAGATAAAAATGATCTTGTACCTGGACATGAAATAATGGATAAGAGAAGTAATTCTGTGCTTTATTTAATCTATATTGTTTATAGCTAGAGTAATTTTTGAAAGCTGAGTATAATCTATTTCTGTGTTATATTTTTATGAATTTTGTCAGTGACTTAGATTTGTAGATGACTTACACTGTGCAAGTATGCAGTAACATTCAGAAGTTTGCTGTAAGAGGGGCTTGCACCTATGAAGACATGCATGTTCCCTATATTCCCCCCCTAACTAGGGTAGCTATCGCAAGATCACACCTCTACCCTTATGTATGCCTCCCCTGTACTCACCAACCCATCCAGAACTGATCTCAACAAATTACCAGGATGTTACAATCATATATCCAGATTCACTACAGGCATGACTTTTAGAACCCACCATTGCCAGAACCTCAAAGCACTGGGATGGCTAGAGTATCCTACCCTTCTACAGTTCAACCAGCTTATAGTAGCACATAAAATACTCCAACAGCCTGATAACAACCCTGCCCTCAAAAATATTCTCACCCCTCATAGTGCCGTCAGGCCATTATGCTCAGCTGATAAACTAATGATACTGATCCAAAAATCCAACAACTCTGCAGGCGATGCTATATTTGCCAACTCAACCGGTAAAATCTGGAATCTACTCCCTACTATCGTTACCAAGGAAACCTCACTACCCCTATTTAAAAGAGAACTAAAAAAATACCTCACATCTCATTGGCTGTGCTCTTGTTCTAAACCTGACTATCAACTTCACTAATACATGTCTTGCTACCCAACCTGCTGTTTAGCCAAGTATCTATGCTTCATAGCATTTGAATGTCTAAGCATTGTGAATTATGAGATCTGATTGTATTCTATGTTCACATTTTCTGATACATCTTTGCCAATGAGATGTAAGTATGCCCATTGTGTATATTGATATCTGCCTGCATTCTTAGTCTATATTTTTCTAAACATGTCTGCCTGACTTTATCACTCAATGATGTATGTACTGTCTCTTTTTTTGGCATGTGGAGCTTTTCTCCCTGGGCCTCCACTGAAAATGGACATATGTCCAGTCGGACTATCCTAGTCAACAAATGTAAAATAAAATAAAATAAAATAAACAAATAAATAAATAAATAGGGGGCTCACATCTATGAAGACATGCATTACACCTTGTCTTTCAATCCTTGGTCCCCTTACATGATCTCTTATTAACAGTACACTATGTGCTGTTCATCTGTAAATCCCTGTCATCACTTTTTGTTTAGAAAAATATGTCTCACCAATGTATGTTAATGAATGCAGAAGTTAACAATCTCATATAACTAATAAATAGCATTATGAATAGATTTACTAGGCTTATTGAGAATAGTTTTCTAGTCATTTTTCACACATACTTGATTTCTTTCATCACAGTTTCCCTTTGTAAACCCTTGCAAGGATGATTTGTTTAAAAATGAAGTTAAATTTACTCTTGGCTTAAAGACGATGGTATCATCATCATCACCCTCATCCATGCAACACTGGGAATAGCCATTACCATCCATGGAGCTTCCTAAGTAATAAGAAGTTATGGAAGAGGATAGGCGGACATTTATCCCATATTACTCATACAGACCTAAGGGCAATTAAGAACTCATCAATCCACACACTACATATTTTTGAAATGTTTAATTTATCTGTCT